>NW_027228750.1:6060606-6363636 GCF_037783145.1 Equus przewalskii
AGTGACAATACTTGCTTTATACTTTTCTGTAAGCTGAAAAAAAGTCACTAAAAACATAAATATAAGAGCTCATATTGAATGGACAAAAACAAAGACTTTGATGGCTGAACTTTAATAAATCTTAAAGTGATTAAAAGCAGATCACAAGTCCTAAGTAAATTTTCTTCATTTCAGGAAAGCAAAGGAGTCTGAAGACCAAAAGTCCAATGTTGCCCAGGATTCATTCATAAAAATCCTTTCATACCTTGAGAGAAATTAGATTATCATGGGTGACCACAGTTATCTTACTTTACATATCCTTAGCATATGGTGAAAAGAACAAACTATGAAGCCAGGCTGCCTGAATTCAAGCCATGCATGGGTTCACCAGTTAATATTTTTGTGTGTTAGAGCAAATTACTTAATTTCTCTGCCTCAGTTTCCTGTAAATGGGAATTATTAACAGACTCTGGCTCACAGATGCTGTTACGAAGACTTAATGATTCAATTATAGAAAGTACTCGGAACTAGTGCTACTACCGTTGCCTTCCCAGGTCTCTGAAGTTTTTTCCCTCTATGTGCAGGTGTGTGTGTTTATTTACGTACCAACCATATATCAAAAAAAGACCTGTAAAGTCACTTGCTTTAATTTACTCTAAGGTTTCAATTTTTCAAAAGTCTTGCCGTTACAATTTCTAGAGATTATATTTCATTCATTCAGCAACTGGTTATTAAGCATCTACTATACAGAAAGTGTGGTAATAGTTGTGATAAAAATGAAAATATAAGGTTCTTGCCTACAAAGAGCTCATTGTCAGGGCAGCACTGTCCAACAGAAGTATAATGTGAGCCACAAATGTGACCCAAATGTAGAACTTGAAACTTTCTGGTGGCTACTTTAAAAAAAAGTAAAATGAAACAGGTGTAATTATTTTAAACAACACATTTTATTGAACCCAACACATTTAAAATATATCATTTCAATAGATAATCAATGTTAAAAATCATTAATGGCAAATTTACAGTCTTCTTTTTCTTTTGGTACTAAGTCTTCAAAATTCAGAGTGTATTTTACACTTACAGCGCATCCCAATTCAGATGCTAACCTTTTATTGGAAATCCTGATCTTGACCCATGTCTTCCCTTATTCATCCTATTGGCACACTATAAAAGCTGTGAACTGTGCTGCCCAACAGAGTAGCTACTAGCGACATATGGCTATTTACATTCAATTTATATTAAATGAAATTTAAAATTTAGTTCTTCAGTTGCAGTAGCCACATTTTAAGCATCCAATAGTCACTTGTGGCTAGTAGCTAGTGCATTGGACACTGCAGGTCTAGAGAGAAGACAAATGTGCAGTAACTACATTTCAATCATTTCTATAGTGGAAGTATCTGCAAAGTGCAAAAACATTTAAGAAGTAGTACCGAAGTGTGCCCAAGGGAAACACATTACAGAGGAGTTGAACTGTCAGCAGAAATGTAAAGAATACGTAAGAATTTGCTAGACAGACAAGCTGGGAAACAGTATTATAGGTAAAAGGAACAACACCAGGAGCTTCAGAGGGCTTGTTTATTAGGAAAACAATAAATATCTCAAGATTACTTATGACATGAAACTGGCCAGGTCTTGGGCAGGGACCAAATCCTGAAGGGTTTTACAGCCCATGATATAACATTGCAGGATACTAGAAATTTGCTGGAGGACGCCTTTCTCCCTAAACTTGTGGCAAAATTAAGGGAGAAAGAAGTTAGTGTTGAAATGAGAGGAAGAAGAGGAGAATCAAAGAAGCTACATCTTCAGTCCAAGGGGCTAAATAAATGTTAAATTATAAACTTTATGAGCATAAATATGTAAAATAATAGTTTAGCAAACATTACCTCAAATAAGTTTAAGTGACCATTTTATCATTAACACCAAAGAACTTTTAAATAGCTTTAAGAAATTTTGAGATCTCATTTGGAGAGTTTTAGAAACTAGATTTGGAAATTAGTGTGAAGGGACTTTTGACAATAATGCTAAATAATTTCTGCATCCAACAGTCTCATTTAGTGGAAGCCAACCATGAAAATTTCAAGAGCCAAAAGACGTCTCTATTGTTTAACTGCCATTAAGTTCCCGGAATATCACTTAGAATTGTTCCAGAAAGTCCTATTATCTAAGCAGGCTTACAATATTGGACTATCACATATAACACAAAGGATTAAGATTTTACTATGAAATAAGTAAAATAAAGAATAAAGATGAAAAGTTATAAAGAAGATATTTTGATTCCCCTAAATCATAAAATAATGAAGTTGGCACAACTACATATTCCAAACAATTAAATATTTTTTTAAGTCATGGTCCAAATCTAAAGCAGATAGATAAGAAAACTTCTGAAGTGATCAGAGTCAACTTCACTGGATAAACCCTTACATTCTCTGGAGAAACATTATTTTTTAAGGAAACAGAATAGTATCTAAAATAGTATTTTAAGTACAAGTTCTGACTGCTCCAGACTGGCCCATTCAATAGATATTTAGTAAATCAGTTTCTACAGTAAAGGTTTTCAAGACTTTTCTTCCATTTTAATTATTTATAACTCAAAACATAAAAATATCTTTCAGAACATTTGTTCATAATCCTAAGCAACATTCATATAAGAAAAGGAGAGCTAAACTCAAATTTTAGACCATTCTAAATTAAATGCTATTTATATTACCATTTAGGTAGCAATTATTAGAGTTTATGTGTTTATTATTATTATTGAATTATTATTAAACACATATTACTAAGGGAAGGAAGCCAATCTGAAAAGGCTACATACTGCATGATTCCAACTATATGACATTCTGGAAAAGGTAAAACTATAGAGACAGTAAAAAGATCAATGGTGGCCAGGGCTTATGGGAGAGGGAGGGATGAACAAAGCACGGAGTATTTTTAGGGCAATGAAAATACTCTGTATGATACTATAATGGTAGATACATGTCATTATACATTTGTCCAAACTCACAGAAGGTACACCACCAAGAGTGAATCCTAATGTAAACTATGGCCTTTGGGTGATAATGATGTGTCAGTGTAGGTTCATCAATTGTAACAAACGTACCAATCTGGTGCAGAATGTTGAAGGCGGGGGTGGGGGGGGGGCTATGCACGTGTGGTGGCAGAGGGTACGTGTGTGAGCTCTGTACCTTCTCAATTTTGCTATGAACCTAAAACTACTCTAAAGAAAAAAAAGCATTTTTTAAAAATTGAGTTTGCTATGTTTAAATTCCTATTAAAATTTCTAATAAAGCTTTTTCAATATTCCTATATATTTACTTCTATAAATTCTTTGTAAAAAAACTGGAAAATATAAAAACTGAAAGTAAAAAGGGTGCAATGGATTAAGATGGTAAATTATGATGACTATTTTCCTTGATATACTGAGGGTTAATATGGCCCAAACAGAGAAGCGTTCTCAACTCATACCTCCACACCCAACCTCAAGACTTGCCCAATTCAACAAATAGCATCACTATGCACTTAATTACTGAGACCAAAAAATTAGGGTCATTCTTGACTCTTTTTTTTTCATACCATTCCAATCTATCTGTCAAGTTCTACTAGCTTTACCACCAAAATATACCCTCAATCTCCATGGCCACCACCTTGATCTCAGCCACCACCATCTTTCCCCATGACTACAGCAGCAGTGTCCTACCCAGTCTTCCTGCTTCCATTTTTGCTTTCCTCTTGCCTATCCTCCACACAGATTATAAACTTCTCACTTGGAAAAACCTTCTAAAGGTTTTCCATCACATTTTTAAAAATCTAAACTCTTTCCTGTCGCCTACAAGTCTCTATGTGACCTGGCCCCTGGCAACTTCTCCAACCTTATCTCTTATTACTCTTCCCCCTTGGCTCACTGTCCTTCAGTCACACTGGCCTCCTTTCTGTCCTTCAACATATGGAATTTACTGTCACCTTATAGTTCTTTCCCCTGGGAATGCTCTTAAAGCAGTATCTCTCATGGTTTTCTCCTCTTCTTCCTTCAGGTCTCAATCCAATGTTGCTTTTTCAGTGAAGGATTCTCTGATTCTAGTTAAACAGCTCTTGCCATACTCCATGCCTTCACAATCAACTAATACCTATTTTATCTTCTCCATATTTATCAATATTATCTTACTGATAATTAAACATATCTTATTTATGCACATGTTTATTATCTGTCTACCCACCCTCCTGCAATCTTCTTAAGGGTAGAAACTATCTTCTTCATCACTGCATTCCTACCACCAAGAACAGGGCCTAGCACTTAATAGGTACTCAATAAATACTGGTCATTTAATCAACAAAAGAGAATCAATGAAAGTTACCATACACTCCTGGCTGAGGACAAGGTGAGAAGTGTACGGGTCAGCACATGACCCCCACTCCCACATTTACTCCATATTCCTTACTAGTAAGGAATAGAAATGTCTGTATGTCAATTCATTATGGTCATATAGTCTCAGATTCAAATAGACTATCAGTATTAATATGTTTAATCTGTATGAGTCAAATAGGAAACTGCAGATGTGTAAAAAAAAAAGGAGAGAGAATGACATCTCTGCCCTCCTCCAAATTCCTTTCCCCTGTTTACAAATATCAAGTAAATGAAAAGCTACCAAATACTGATCTCTCTCAACAATCACGTTGGTTTAGTTCCATTGAAAAGAAGAAATATGGCTCAGAATAATGTAGGGGCTAGGCAGGCTCTTCTCCCTCCCCCAACTCACGACTGCACACTCCCAAGCTGACTTTCAGCAAACACAACCCAATAAGTACAAAAAGGCTTGGGAAGCCTTTGGATAAATCAGCACAAAAGCATCTGCACTACCAGAGAAACCACCTAGAGAATGTGCTTACTGATGGTGAATGATGATATTGCTATTATTATCATTTTAAGTTTCAATACAATAGCTGTGACAAATATCTAGGTATTTTTAACAAAACTATGTTAGTGTACTAAAAATATTCAAGACATCTCTTCTTTTGAACGCTTGATGGAAAAGCAACGTAAAACAATAATCTTGTGAAGCATATTCTTACAAAGTAATGCATTAATCAAAACCCATCAATGACATCAGCATTTTAAGCTTCCCAAAATTAGTGAAACAAGAACTGATATAAGCAGATAGAAACTAGTTACATCCTTAAAAGCAAGCACAGGTTGGGGCTGGCCCTGCGGCTTAGTGGTTAAGTTTGTCACAGTTCACTTTGGCAGCCCAGGTTTAGTTCCCAGATGTGGACCTACTCCACTCATTGGTGGCCATGCTATGGCAGCGACCCACATACAAAATAGAGGAAGACTGGCACAGATTCTCAGGGAGACTCTTCCTCAGCCAAAAAAAAAAAAGCAAGCACAGGTAAAACTTATAACATCTGTAATCCAACTATCAATTCTGCCTTGAAATTTAAAACCATAAAAAGAACTGTATTTTAGATAATGAAAATAATTTACTATCTTTTGTTTTACTTCTCACTTTTCAGTAAAAGTGTACTTTCTTTTAAATACACTTTTCTTTTTAAGACAGGGTCCAAAGGAATAGGAGCTGTGTCCTCTGCATCTTTTTTTCTTTTATGCCTTTAAAAAATTTTAAATCCATCTACACACAGGACAAAGCCATTGCTATCTTTAAAATGTAATATATCAAATTCTACCTCCTCTCCTGACTTACATTCATAATTTGAAATCAATTTCTGGGGCATAACCTCCATTAAATTCCTCAATTAGTGGACAAAAGAAAGATATGTCCAGATTTCCACTCAGACTACATTCTGGCCATTTTTAGTCATTTGAAACTGCTTTTTCCCTCCCAAACTAGCTGCTGGGACAAACTCTGGAACCCTGAATTGCCACCCTTTTCCTAGTATTAACTTCGTCCTTGCCAAACTCTAGATTCTGAGCTATAGGGATTTTTAGAAAGGAGTAAGGATTGAAGGAAATAAAGGCATTAATAATTCTATCTACAGACAGAAACAAAAGGAGAGTTTCTCAGCATCCTGAAACCACAAGGGTCAGGTTAAAAGGGTCACAGACTTTGAAAACAAAAAGGAACTTTAAGGATCACTCAGTTTACCTACCTCCTTTTACAAACAAGAAAACAGGAAGTACTACATATCAAATTAATTCCCTAATTTATCAATTCCTTAAAATTCCATATTTTATTAGATGAAAATATCTACTGGACAATGCAAAGAACAGAATCTTTACAATAACTTGTTTCAGAAGCTTACCCCAGTCTTCATCTATTCAGCAAGCGTTATTTTGAGCTTGATTTACACATAGTACAGGTGAAAGCATCTCATTCATTCCACAAACATACATTGAGCACCTCCTCGTGCACATAGCAGGGGTGGGAGGAGAAACAAAATTCCCTGCCCTCCCTGAGTTTACACACTAGAGAGGGGAAAGAGAGAGACAATAAACCAAAGAAATACACATGAAGTAAAACACTGTGTGAGCAGGTAGTAAGTGCTATGAAGAAAAATACGAAAGGAAAGGGAAACATGGAGTAGGATCGGGGCTGACAGTGACTTAAATACAGTAATCAGGGAACTCCCTGAGAAGGAAATATGTAAGTAAAGATGTGAAGGAGGTAAGGGAATAAGCCATGTAGACATCTGGAGGAAAAATATTACAGGGAAGTCAATAGCAAGGTCAAAGGTCCTGAAGTAGGGTATGCCTGGAATGCTCAAGGAAAGGCAAGAAAGTAATGCAGTTGGAATGCATGAGGCAGGGAGCAGCAGGAGATGACGTCAGAGAGGTATTAGGAAGACAAATCTTCTCAGTTCCTGTAGACCATGGAAGGACTCTGGTAAGATGGACTCACTCTAAGTAAGATTGACATCATGCAAGGTATTGAGCAGGAGGGTCATGTGATCTGACCTACATTCTAACATGATGACTCTAGCTACAGATAAACTGAAGGCAGGTGTAGTATCTCAAGATCAGTTAAAAGTCTAGAACAATTATCCAAACAAAAGATCGTGGTGGATACTTTCTAAAAGTATAGCCAACAGGACATGCTGACAAACTGGATGTAGTAGATAGAGAAACATACAAACACACACATCCATACAATACATTAGAATACACACATGCAATACAAAAATACATACATAATAAACTGCATCCATTTAAAGTGTACAATTCAAAGAGTTTTGACAGATGTATACACCTATGAAACTACTCTCACAAACAAGATACGGATCATTTCCTTCACCCCCCAAAAATTTCCAGCACTTCTTTTCAGTCCCCAGGCAAGCAATAATCTGCTGCTGTCACTATAGATTAATTTAAAAACTGCAAACTAGTTTTATAAATGGAATCCTACAGCATAAAGCAGAGAATCAGAGAATTGATTGATGTGGAAAATCCACATTTGGTGTCAGAAGTGTTGTGAGCAAAAAACAGACCTTAGTAGTAGGGGCTAATGTGGATAAAGCTCATATGAACATTTGTGGGCCAGTCTTGGAGTGAACATATGATTTCATTTTTCTTGGGTAAATACCTAGGAAGGGAATGGCTGGATTGTATTGCTGGGTGTATGTTTAACTTTTTAAAAGAAACTGCTGAACAGTTTTCCAAAGCAGTTGTAACATTTTATACTTCTGCCAGAGTTCATGAAGAGTTCTACATCCTTGTCAACACTTGGTATTGTCAGGTTTTTTAAACTAGCCATTCTAATGGGTGTATGGAGGTAGTACCTCATTGCGGTTTTTATACGCATTTTCCTGATGATAAAACATACAGATCATCATTTCATGTGCTTACTGGTCATTTATATATCTTTTGTTTTTGAAGCTAATGGCCTCATTAAGTTTATTTTTAAAAGCATATATTAATCTCTTAAATACAATGAAATCCTGTTTCTGGGCTTACTCAGATGTGTTTGTCTATTCTTTAGTATTATACTGTTTAAATTACTGTTTTACAAAACATGGTATTTGATAATGCTATTTTTTCCTACTTACCATTCACTGAAAATTTTGTCTTTTGTTTTTATCATTCATTTTATTCTTCCAAATAAACAAATTTTCTGATCAAATTTCAAAGGAAATATTTTGAGATTATGGCAAAGTGAATATTAACCAACTTTGGAAGAACTCACATCTTTATTATGCCATCCCATTCAGAATCATAGTATGACTTTCCATTTAGATTTTCTTTTATATCTTTCCATAGAATTTTATAATTTTCTCCACTTATTTTTTTCATTAAGGTGTTCCTTGTTATAGCAAATGGAGCATTTTTCCACTACATTATCTAATTTATTATGTTATAGAAAAGTTACTAACTTTATCTTTTATCTAACTTCAACTTTCATATTAATTTATACCTATTCTTATTAATTCTAATAGTTTTTCATTTTTCTTTGGTTTCTAGGTATAACCATCCTGACAGCAAACAATGGGAACTGTATCTTATTTCCATAAGTCCTAATTCTAATTTTTTATGCTTTATTGCATTCCCCAGAACTTTGCAAAAAAAAAAAAAAAAAAAACAAGAAGAAAAAAGGTTAACTGATGGTGGTATTAGTGAACCTTTGTTTTATTCTATTTTCACAGAAATCTCCAGCATTTCATCATATAGCATGATATTCTTTTTTTTTTTTAACTAAAGTAGTCTTCATGCTATTAAAGGCACTGGAGTTCCAATGGTGTGCAAAACAGCCATTAATCTACCCCCAAAGAGAGTATGGTCTAGTTGAGGGCAAAAAGACACAAACAATCAGAAATCGTTAACAGTGCTAAGTACGAAGAAAAAGTAGAGGGAACTATGAGAACATAGGGCATAGGGACCCAAACCTAGTCTGTGAAGATTAAGGGACAGTTTCCCCACAGACATGAAATTTTGAGTTGAAACCTAAAGACAAATAGAAATTAACTGTTCAAAACAAGGGTAACAGCATTCCAGGCAAAATAAACAGGATGTGCAAAGGCCCTGACATGAAAGAGGACAATGTTTGTTAGATGAATGGAAAGATCGGCATGCCTAGAGTGCAGGAACCAAAGGAATGAGGGCCCAGGGCTGGAGAAGCAGGCAGAGGTCAGGTCACATAGGATTCCAAGGCAAGTTGAATGCTTTTATCTTTGTCTTGAGAATGAGGGGGAGCTATTTAAGGGAATTTCAGAGGAGTGATATAATCATGTTGTTCTTCTTCTCTAGTCGATTTTTATATTTGCTTGGAAATTTTACATTTCATCAAGATTTCCAAATATATTACTACAAAACCCTGCAGAGCAGTTTCTTACAATTTTTAAAATCTCTTCCCAATTTATAATATTTCTTTTAGTTTTTAAAACCATTTCCCTCTTTCTTTTTTTTCTCGATTAGATTTCCTACCAAATCCTGTATTTTATTAAGGTTTTTCAAAAAGTCCATTCTGGCTAAGGGCTGGGGGATGAGGGAAATGCGGGGGATGTTGGTCAAAGGTTACAAAGCTTCAGTTACGAAGGATGAATAAGTTCTGGAGATCTAACATATAGCACTAGTGACTATAGTTAATACTACTAAATTGTATCCTAGAAATTTGCTAAGAGTAAATCTTAAATGTTTTCACCACACACACACACAAAATGATAACCATGTGAGGTGATGGATATGTTAATTAGCTTGATTGTGGTGATCATTTCACAATGTATACATATATCAAAACATCACATTGTATACTATAAGTATATACAATTTTTGCCAATTATACCTCAATAAAGCTGGGGAAAAAATGTCTAATGTCCATTTTCATATTTACCCTATTATATTTCTATTCTGTAACTTACCAATTTCTGTATCTTTTTTTTTTTTTTGAGGAAGATTAGCCCTGGAGCTAACATGTGCTGCCAATCCTCCTCTTTTTGCTGAGGAAGACTGGCCCTCAGCTAACATCTGTGACCATCGTCTTCTACTTTATATGTGGGATGCCTACCACACCATGGCTTGCCAAGTGGTGCCATGTCCGCACCTGGGATCCAAACCAGCCAACTCTGGGCAGCCAAAGAAGAACATGGGCTCTTAACCGCTGCGCCACCAGGCTGGCCCCCTGTATCATTTTTATTATTTCCTTTTTTCCAGCTTTTTATTTCTGCCTTGACCTAGTGTTTATCTTTTAATGAACAAGACATAGAGCCCAGGAAGAACTATGACAACTATTCTAGATCACACATTAATTCTTCAATTCTCCTACTTCTTGTTTATTTCTGTACGTAACTGCCAATATTGCATATCTCAGGGTCATCTCTCAAGGCACATTTTCAACAACTCATTATTTTTTTTCAGGGATGATAAGGATGATGGGTGGCTATTATTTACTGAACACTTGCTATATACCAGGCACTATTCTAAGAACTTTACATGAATTTATTTATTTAATCCCCTTAGAAATTCTGTGTTGAGACACTAATTCCTATTTTATAATGAGGTAACTGAGACAAGAAAAGTTAGATAACTTGCACATAGTGACACAGCTACTAAGTGAAATAAAAATGTGTGGGTTGGACACATTTGTTAGTCTGACTCCAGAAGCTAAGCTATGTTGCCTCTGGGCCAAAGGTAGTTACCTTTCCTTCTCTTCAGGAACTGAATCAGACTAATGTCTGGGCTGAGCTTCCCCCACAAGGAGACCCTGACACCTAATCTAATACAAGCAAAATACTTCCCCCCAACAATAATTATTAACCAAATGTGGTTTTCTTAAAGTGCTGTTATTAATTCATAATTCTATTTGGATTTTGCATAAATGGTTTGCATAATTTCTGTCCTTACTAATTTACTGACATACTGCTATCCTAACAGAAGATCAATTTTGGTAATTCTTCCAGATACGTAGAAGAAAAGTATACCCTGTTTTATGAGCACATTTGCTATAGAGAATAAGTCAAAATTATTATTTTCCATACATCATTTCTTTCTTATCTGCTTGCTCTATCAGGGACATAGAGCAGTACGCTAATACTTCCCGCAGGAGGAAGCTGCAGAGAGGTTAAGTACACAAGCTTGGAAATCAGACTGTCTGTTGCTCTCCTCTCATACTAACATGTGTATATTTAGCTCCTTAACAACTCACCCCACCAAAGATTACTGTTAAAGCTCTTACAATAAGGGCCTATCATAGCTAAGTGTCCCTAAAGAAGAATACAAGTATCAGCTAAACCAAACACAGAAGAAACTCCCCAAATGGGCTGGTCTCCACTGTACTTATGGGGTAGCTCTGCATTTCCTCTTTAAATCACAAAGTTGCCCAGAGCAAGCTAAACGCTTGAGTCAAACGGTCTATTCCGTTAGCAGTATGCTGTCACCTTGTGTTTTCCCAAGTTAAAATATATGCTTGTGTTCATTCTCATCCCTTTCATGCCAGACTGTGATTACATAATTTAATATTTATTAGATATTGTGAAATGTGAGTACAAAAAAGTGTGTTTCTATGAAAACTAAGTAAATGTTTTGGGAAAACACTGCAATCTTTCAAAAGGTAAATCTCTAAAAATTAGAAAAGAGAAACTGTTATGAAAATGTAAAAATCAAGTCAGATTCCATAGTCAATTTGCTTTGCAAATGTCTACGTTCTTAAGTTCTACTTTTACGGAAACTGGAATTGGAAACAGTACACAAGCATGATAGGTTATTTATGCAAGAAAGAGGATAGCAGTCTCTAGTCAGGGGGCCCAAACTCAATGAAAAGGGCTGGACTTCACATCAAAAGACTTTAAATTAATGTATAATATATACTTTAAATTAAAAACAAAATGTTTATAGAATGCACATATTAATTTTTGTAATTCTCTACCTTAACTAGTATTTTTGATTAATCAGTCAACTGTTGGCTCCACTCATATCCTACATGTATAGGAGAAGAGCAAGTAATATTCAGGCAAGCCTAGGCTGGTTTGCCTTCCCATAAGAAATCTGTAATTTATACCTGTATTTATGCTTAGGTACTTACAATTTATAACATACAATTGCCTACTTATAAAGCGCCAACCGTGTGTACAAGGTAGAATATATCTGTATCAATTTGCCAACTACCTATCACTTCTACCATCACTTGCTTAATAATGAATAATCAAAGTAAGAATTCCTGCCATATTACTTTCGGAGTACTGAGGAAGAAAACCTCTTCGCGTCCTTGAGTAGAATTTCTTAACTAAACCTTTTCAATCTTGGGTTTTCTTTTGTCCTATTTTCCTTGTTTCTCCCTTATCTTACTAAATTTTGGTCTGTGCCATTTTGCTGAATAGACACATCACCCTAGATGTTGTTTAAGCCTACTCAAATCAACAGAGGAAAAAAAAAACACAACACAACTATTGTGTTTGTGACTCTTCTTTTGTCACTACAAAATATTAAAGCAGCTGCTTCTAAGGGACTGTCCTGAATCCTAAGTCACTGCAAAAGACTTTGGTGTACTCTTAAAGACTAAAGAAAAAAGAAAACACCTTTATTGTCAGTACAACCTCACATTATTGCATTTCCATCATAACTTTTCTTAATAGTATATAAAAAGAGGTCAAATAATTAAAAACAAAATTTTCAGGGAACAATGAGATTTCACTGTGTGTTTATGTGTATGTACAGAAACTAATCCAATAGAATTAACACTTCAGTACTTGGCTAAACCTGACGTCCTAATGGAACAGTTACAGAGAGATCTTTCAGAGATGTCATCAATATTCAGAAGAGATTTCAGATTAAAATTTTGCATTGAGGCAGTCAATTGTCTCAAAACTCCAAAAAATGAATTAATGCCAAATTACTTCACTGCACCTTAATTCCAAATAGAATACTCTATGGCTACATACTTCAACTTCCTAAAAATTACACTAGATCTTTCCAGATCTTTCCAAAAATGTTTCCATGGTAACTGTACTCCATTCACCCTCCTGTCTCTCTCATTCTTTCCCATTCCTGAAAGTGGAAGTTGGGAGAAGTAAACAAGGTCCTCTCTTTGCAGGAAAAAGAGGAATCAACAGTTTATACTTCTGCTCAGCAAAGAAAGACACTATGATCTCTCTCTCCTCTTTGTAAGCAAAGAATATCCCTCCAGAGCAAAAAGTAGTCATTTCACTATGTCTGTAATTGGCTTTTTCTTACAAAATGGAATACTTCAGAATCCTTGTTGACAGCTAAGGAAGTAATCATGAAGAAACATTTATTATCCATCCATCCTCATTTTTGCTTAACCAGTTGGGGGACTGGTGATGGGAGGTGGGTGGGCAAAGGGAAAAAAACTAATCTGTACAGACACACTGCCATCGCAATCTTAAGGTAAGGTTTATTTCTAGCACATGTTTATTTTCTCTGTAGAAAATGTACAAAAACGAAGAAGAAAATACTAGAGAATAAAAACCACCCACAATCCCATCATACAAAGGAAACTATTAATATTTGGGATTATTTTCTCCTGTTCATTCTATAATCCCCAGGGCAATATACCTGCCTGACCGTACTGCTCACCTCCACCTTGAAAAAACTTCCTTAATTGATGTCTTAGGTAATTTCTTTAGGAGGGACAAAATTGTCAAGTATAACATTCCCGCTGCAATTTTCACTATGATACTTTCCAGAACACTTGGTATCAAAAAGTGAGCCTTACAGAGCATCATAAATGAAAGGGTGATATACTTCATATGTGGACATTTTTTAAAATATATAATACTGTGTACAATTTTATTTTAAAGATTTAAAAATCTAGAGAAATTTGACTATTTTCTAGAGAAGTATAAATTACCAAAAATAATTCAAGAAGATGAAGAATATATGAAGAGACTCAAAGCCAGAGATTAGAAAAAATAGGCAACTACCTATATACCCTCAAAGTCATTTAGGACGAGAACATTTTCAGAGGTTAAAGCCTAAAATAACACATAATCCTTATAGGAAGTTTCCCAGCTCATTCTATAGACTGACATAATCCTGATAACAAAACTTAGTGAGAATAGCCTCCCCTAATGCAAACGCTAGACTAATTTCACTTATGCAGATACATTTAATTTCCATTTAAAAAATCAGCAAATTGAATGTACACATTAACTGAATTAATTGACAAAAAATAATAGATTTGCAGATAATTTACCTAGAATTTCCAGGTTATTCTGAATGGATATCCTTTCCAATTTTTTAGAAATTATAACCCAAAAATGTTACAATGATGAAAAAACATAGATCCAGCCCCAAAATCTTCTAGATGTAATTTATCTTGTTTTTTCTTTTTTTTAAGATTGGCACCTGAGCTAACATCTGTTGCCAATCTTCCTTTCTTCTTCTTCTTCTCCCCAAAGCCCCCCAGTACATAGTTGTATATTCTAGTTGTGGGTCCTCCTGGTTGTGCTATGTGGGACACCCCCTCAGCATGGCCTGATGATCAGTGCCATGTACTGCCCATGATCTGAATCGGTGAAACCCTGGCCTCTGAAGTGGAGCTCGAGAACTTAACCACTCAGCCATGGGCCAGCCTCTACCTTGTTTTTTCTTAACATTATACAGCTTAAGGATTGAAACACACACACACACATATACATATACCCCAAATGTAATACAACACTTACAAAGGATTTATTTCCTGCCCCAACATAAGACAGAATGAGAGAATTCACAACTCACACATTATCTGCAGGGTCACTGTGATGGCACTTGCATCACCAATCATGATCAGCCCCTTCCTAATCAGTTTCATTTGGCCAAGGCATCCACGTCAGCACTGATCCTTTACCACCCAGTACGTCACATTATTGCCACCTGAGACCGCAACATCTTCTTTTTCTTTTAAGCAACACGTTAAAAAATGTGTTTGGATCATAATACCATAAACCATTATTTTAAAAGAAATTACGGTTACCTATATGAAGAAACATCTATTATTCTGAGCAAGTATATCACAGCAACAAAAGGGCTATGATAGTAGTTTGCAGAGGAGGAAAGAATACAGATGTACCACCATATACAGATTATTTCTCAACTAAAATAACTTTTCCTATCCATTATATAAAAGACTATCTGACAATTCCGCTCTCACACTCTCGGCAACACTGGTGGTAAGTAACGCTAAATGAGAACAGGCTGAGATCTCCCAGTTATTTCAACTCCTAAACAGTAGCTTGGGTAATGAAAGGGTCTTTACTAGAGTAGTTACCCTACTACTCACAAGGGAAGGCCTACTCTAATATTAAAACCCAATCCTTATTCTTACATACATCCTCAAGAACTATTTGAGAAAATTAGTCAAATCAGTGTATATGCTCACATAAAAAAAAAAAATCAATGAAAACCTCAGGTATGACTTTCAGCATAGAGAACCATTCAAGGAACTTTCTTAGCCTACCCTTGCACTACTGCCTTGAAAGAGGCCTCTTGGCTATAACTAAGCCCAACTGAAGAAAATGATCAAAAGTATTATTTGCTCATTCTTTATAAGTATCTATTTACCTAATATATAGTCAATACTACCAAAACTAGCACAAGAAATGTTCCTATTATAGCTTGTTTTCATTTTTAGTCACTTAAACCTCTACTATCCATTTATGTGATTCTAACAAAATGCAATATTTGAACATTCTTAAAATGCTATTTAAGTTACACTTCTAAACCTACTAGAATTAATATGAATATACTGACTAGAGAATTGTTCTTTCATAATCAACATGAACAATAAAAGAAAAAGCAACATTTTATGAGCATAAGCATTTATGCGTTAAATATATAAAAATAATAGTTCTCAAATTTATTTAGGTGATGGTGTACTGGAAACATTTATATGCGTAATTTTTTAAAAGAACTAAATCTATAATTTTGCATATCTGGAGCTAGTATAAGTAATTAATAGTAAGTTTCAATTATTTAATAACAGTTATAGAAGAAAAATCAAAGTTCAGTTATTTTTCGGCAAACTAGAAAATAATAATTACCTTCATCTAATTTAATATTATGTTACAAGGAAACTCAGTTATCTTAGAGATCATTTCTCATCCACTAGAATAGCTATAATCAAAAAGACAGATAATAACAAGCATTGATGAGGATGCACAGAAACTGGACTCCTCATACACTGCCGGTGGGAATGCAAGATGTTACAGCCACTGCGGAAAACAGTCTGGCAGTTTCTCAAATGGTTAAACATAAAGTTACCACATTACCCAGCAATGCTGCTACTAGGTACACACCTAAAAGAACAGAAAACATATATTCACATAAAAACTTGTGTACAAATGTTCACAACAGCATTATTGATAATAGTCAAAAAGCGGAAACAATCCAAATGTCCATCAACTGATGAATGTACGAATACAATGTTACCATACAACAGCCATATAACGGAGTATTATTCTACCAGAAAAAGGAATGAAGAACTGATAGATGCTACAACATGGATGAACCTTGAAAACATGCTAAGTAAAAGAGGCCTAGACACAAAAGGCCACATATTGTATAAAGTCACATGAGATGTCTAGAATAGGAAAATCCACAAGAGACAGAAAATAGTTTAGTGATTGCCAGGGGCTGGACAGAGAGACGAAAGGGAAGTGACTGCTAATGGGCATGGGTTTCTCTTTTAAGTGATAAAAATGTTCTGGAATTACAGATTGGTGGTAGTAGCACAACTTTGTGAATATACTAAAAGCCACTGAATTGCACACTATAAAAGGGTAAATTTTACTGTATGTGATTTATATTTCAATTTAAAAAAAGAATAAATGAATGAACACATAAAAAGTGCAGTTAGTAAAACTTACTGAGATATTAAATTAAGCCTATTTTAAATATTTCACCTATTATGAAATCTTATCCATCTATAGTTCTATTAAGAAACTCGTTTTGGGGCCAGCCTAGTGGCGTAGTGGTTAAGTTCACGTGCTCAGCTTCAGAGGCCCCAGGTTTGCCAGTTCAGATCCTGAGCTCAGACCTACACACTGCTCATCAAGCCATGCTAGGGTGGCATCCCACACAGAGGAACTAGAAGGTCTTAAACTAGGATATACTACTATGTATTACTTGGGCTTTGGGGAGGGAGTAAAAGAAGAAGACTGGCAACAGATGTTAGCTCAGGGCCAATATTCCTCACCAAAAGAAAAAAAAGAAAAAAAGAAAAGAAACTTGTTTTTATGATGTAAACATTTTTATAAAAAATAATGTCAACTGGTAACCAATACCTTTTACCATGTTTCAATGAACTTTAGATTTAAAAATACTTTAAAAAGAAAACTTTAGAAAGAAAAGCTGCAAACTAAAACAAAACCAAGTACAGCATTATACCAGTTACTCACACTATTCCCTTAGGGTGGTTCATGAATCACTGGTACATTTTGAGCATTAGAAATTATCCTGAATACAAACTTACTTACACAAAGTAAAGATTATAAAGTTTTGACTTGAAGTCAAATTTCTAACAAAGAATCAATGACTGCTAATTTTTACTCTGTACCACAAAAAATATCCAAAATCTAGTGTTCACATTCTTGCTATGCCTCAGTTCTACTAATTCCCTTCTGAAAAGAAGATAATTCTAAAGAAACTCAAAACAATTGCATGTAATAGCTTAAAATCTTATTAATTCAAATTAATATTACTGGTGGACTGTAGGAATTATTACATTAAAATAACAATGTGTGAATTACTAATACACTAAAATCATCTTATTATTCCTACTACAGAGTAATTCATTTCAATTCTAGGAAAATATACTGAACTGCCAAGCCAAGAGCCTGCCTAGGTCTACCTCATTTAGTCAGCAACTATTCACTAGGCAGTTATGCCCACAATATTGTGAGGAATACAAAGATATTAGTCCCATACTCAAGGAAGTTACAATATAATACAAGGTAGAAGTGAGCAGGTAATATAAACTGGGAACAGCTTATAAATGTTGAGGATCATACACTTTAATCTACAGGTGATGAGGAAACCATTAAATGATCTGAACCATCTACCGTGTTAGACAAAACTACGCACAGGAAGACCAGTTGGGAGATTAACACAACAATCTAGACAAGGGTGATGAAGAATCGAAATTAAGGTAACGGTAGAGGAAGGATAGATGAGAAAAGACTCTCGAGTCTTATTTAGGAGGCAGAATCAACAGGAATAGGGTGACTGGGTATAGAGGAAGCAATATCAACTAGAGGTTAAGATTTGCATAGGCTTTGAAAACACACTCCTGGGTTAGAGGTTTGGCTCTGACTCACTGCAGCTGTGTATGTTGGACAATGACTTCATCTCCATAGGTTTCCATTTCCTCTGTTAAATGGAGATAATAATAGTGGCAACATATCATTGGGTTGTCATAGGACTAAATTAGAAAAGAATGCATGTAAAGCACTTAGCAGAGTGCCTGTTACACAGCGGGACAAGGTAAACAGTGGTCCAATTGACAATGACAGGAAATACAGGAAGAACTGTAAATGGGGATAAAAGTGGAGCTTAGCTAACTACTTCAGCTTGGGGCCTACACACAGAATTTGTAAATCTAGAGAAGGATGAAAAGTACAACAGGATTTGTGAAAGTAAATTAAATAAAATATAACTCTAAAGGTTTCTAGCTATGAAAGGCCTTGAAAACCATGCTATCAGATTTGGACTGAATAATAAATCTACTCTTTCCTAAATACAGAGTTTAGAGCTCATCTATTCTATCACGCCCTTTACTTTAGACGAGGAAACTAAGACCCACAGAATGAAGAAACATCTCGAAAGTCACACTATCCATTGATATATACATTATTAGCTCATTAAGTTAAATACTATTCATACTCTTCATTTGCCTAACAAGATTCTGAGTCTTTATATAAAACTTCCTTCTACTCCTATCCTTAAGACAAGGGCAAAGTTAAAACTACTGGGATAAAAATTGAAAAGACTTAATATAATCTAGTGGTGCTAGTTATAATAAAGGTTTTCAACAAATATTATTAAAACCCTTCCTTAAAAAATAAACCACCACAGAATTTTATGAAAACTCAAATGCCTTCCATGCGCTAAGGCTGCCTTTTTTACTGATGATATGATAGATTCTATACATGAAAATTTGTCTTTAATGATCATGTTTTTAATCACGTAAATATATTTCCTAAAATACATTGGTACAGAAATTCAATTAACATTTGTTTTCTTCATTTTGAGAAATGAATATAGTTACAGGGACAACAGCAGTTATAAGAAGCTTCCTTTCTATAATCCTCTGTAAGATCCCAGTTCACAAAGATATTGTATGAACTAACAGAGTATCTAGAAGGCCCTGTAGTAAGTCTCTAAATGCTAATAATGATTACTACTTTTCCTCTTACTCTTTCCTTTTTCCTTTTATAATTCACTCCTTTCACTGCATGTAGCCGTATCTCTCTGTCCACTTCCTACCTGAGCTTCATGAGGTACTGCCAGACTGGTGCTTAATCACAACAAAGCTTCTCTCAGTACTCAACAAGGCAGACATTACTACACTCTGGGTGTAAAATATTTTCAACTCCAATCAAAAGCAAAGGTAGATAGGTAAAAATAAGACCAGCCAATGAGCCTAAATTCTTGTAGCTACCATAACCAGAACAATATTATAAATTATGTGGGATGTCAAGGCCCTAAGAATCCTAGGTTTTAGTTTAAAAATAAGTTATACATAAAGAAACCTGAATACTCTAATGGAAGAAGGGCTTTCCTGATCCATAGTATTATAAGAACTTCTACCTTTACTTAGTTCTTAAATCAAAGTAAGTGTTTTCAATTTACTGCAGATTATTAATACAAGAATAATGAATACTAAAGCTTATCAATTTTGTGCAGCTTAATTTAATCACATCCACACATTAACAAATGCTTAATTATACTTTACTTTTTCATTTTTGGACAAATTATATTAGCCTTGATTTCTATAAAGTTTTAAGGTATTTCATTATATCGCTAAGAAAATCCGATGTCATGGTTTGCAACATCTCTAAATACTGAGGAAGAAAACTGTTGAAGCAAAAGAAACTAATTGTAAAGAGCTGATGCAGCACATAGAAACAATTTATGGGTATAAAATTTTCAATTTTTGGTCCTACAAGGGAAAATAGAATGGGAGATTATTTTAAGTACTGAAGAGTAAACTTTAGCCTAAGTAGGCCATCCTAAAGACTTTACCATCTATTTAATCAGAGGGAAGACTTTCAAGACGAGAAAGCCCTGCCCCTTCTTACAGAAGACGACGACAGTAAGGGTCAATAGCACTATACTTTGTAGTTAAATGGTCAGTCACACATCCAAATTGGGCAAAGAAGCATTTCAGTAGAAAACTTAAAAACAATTAATAGATTTGACCTGAAAGAATTCAAAGAAGGATTGAACAAAACAGAGACAAAAAAATCTGTTTCAGGGGCCAGTCCCGTGGCATAGCAGTTAAGTTTGGTACAATCTGCTTCAGCGACCCAGGTTCGTGGGTTTGGGTCCCAGGTATGGACCTATACCACTCATTGGCCATGCTGTGGCAGTGATCCACATACAAAATAGAGGAAGACTGGCACAGATGTTAGCTCAGGGCGAACCTTCCTCAACAACAACAAAAAAATGTGTTTCATAACAAACAAAAGTGCTAATATAAAATTAATACCCTAAGTGCAATTTATTTTACTGAAATAACATTTTTCACTAAATCAAAGTGCCAAGACATGTAATGCTAATATTTGAGAATCAAGATTCTAATGGGTTAAACAATGATTTTTTTTCTGAAAGTGACCTTGGTATGACTTACCCACAACAAAATCAACTTTTCAGTAACACAGATGGCAGACTAGACACTGCCAATGTTTTAAGCTTAGGAAATGCTTTTAATTTTTTTTTATTTCCCCATGCTGTGTTTACTGCTTTACATATGTCTCTGACTGCCAGAAAATTGTGAACTAATCGGCATGAGATTCATTTTGTTAGTACACAGCTGGGTACTTTAGTCATACAACATCTGCTTCTCAACATATCTTCTGCCTTTTCTTCATTTACCTCAAAACAGTTTCTAAAGTTGTCACAGTAAAAGCATATATGCTCCCTCTCAATATTTGGAAGCTGAACTTGATAATCATCGTTATGTTTATTATTACTGTACTAAATTACCAATGGCTTCTGCATCACTAAAAGCCATCCAGTGAATCTAAGTTCTAGAAAATCTGGCATTAACATTGATTTGTAAAACAACATTGTTGAGCCAAAGAATGAAACTAATCAGATATCATTCTTTACAAATAGATCTCTAAGCTCTCTGAGTGAAAACCTAATAGAAAAATAACTGAAGATTCAAAATATGAATATTAAAAAGAAAAAAATGTATGAGTACCCACAGGAAAGAACATAGCTCAGTTTGTAGCCAAGACTCAGATTTTCTGCATCCTTTACTTTGTATATAGAAGGACTAATGACCCAGTCTATGAACCATTATTTTATTTAAAAATCCTCTGAAGTAGGTAATGTTATTCACCTACTTCTATTTTTAAAGAGGGGAAACAGAGATTTATAGAGATTATAAAACTTGCCAACAGTTGGTTGAATGGCAAACTAGAACTCAAACCCAGATCCATCTGACGTCCAAGCCATGTTCTTCCTACTACACTAGACTATCTCCCATGAGGAAGTAGTATGGTAAAATGAAATAACCAGAGACTCTGGAGTCAAACTAGGCCTATGTTCAAATTCTGGTTCCACTACTTAATAACTGTGTATCACTGGGCAAATTAACTTCAGTTTTCTGAACTATAAAATGAAGATAATAACATGTTCTTGCAAAATTATTGTGGCAGTTGAATTCATTCAACTGTGTCTAAAACAACTAAGCACATTCCTTGGCATGTAAGAGACATTAAAACTTTAGTTTCCCCTTTCTACTCTAACAATGGAGTGTTCTGTGCAAAGCATGAAGAGAAAGAGATGAAAGAGTCCATTTGTACTCTCACGGAGCTCAGTCAAGTGAGGAGGCAAACAATACAGTAAATACAACACATATACTAATCTTGGAGGCACACGTAGGACGTTGTGGAAGCACGGAAGAGGAGGAGGCATCATGAAATGACCTCTGAACAGGCTTAAAGGAGCTGGCCAAGTTATAACAAAGGAAGCGGGCAACAGCAGAATCCTCCAAGTAGAAGGAACAGTATGTGCAAAGGCACAGAGGGAAGAGAAAAGATATGTATTGCAAAACTACAAGTAATTCAGTACAGTTTGGGCTAATAATGAGGAGTGACAAGAGAAGGGGCTGGAGAGTTAGACAGGAACAGATTATAAAAGTCCTTATATAAAAAAGGATGATTGCGAGTAGTGGTTAAGGAGGTATACTGGAGAAGGATTGTTGGGGGAAAAAACAGCATACAAATAGAAAAAATACGGAGACAAGCCTCTGAGCTTCTGAACTATTAACTACAGTGCTCCAAATACAAGTAGGAAAAAAGATTAATTCTGTACATTTTGGGACAGAAAGAGTAACTGGATATGTGTAGTTTAATGTATTATTCAATATGTACAAAAGTAGTAGAGAAATATTCCTGCCAGTGGCAAACATAGTTAAATAATAGATAAGTGAATGAAAAATCAAGTAATCCTTATTTAAGTTCTAACTTCTTTCCCTTTCTATTATCTGTGGGGGAAAAAAAAACCCAAAATAATCACAAGACAATGAGATGGACAAGAAAGGGAAAAAAAGGAGGAGAAAAGCAAGGGTCTAGAAAAATCAAGATATTTAATTACTTACAAATGATGGAAGTAGTAATCAATTTAAAAAATAACAGTGCTTGCTCTAATTCCAACCTTACTATTCTTATTAAATATTAATAGATAAGGACAAGCTTCATTCCAAGCCTGTTGTGAGGGAAGGGGGAAAGGAAAAAAACTAAAAAAGGAATATTAAAATTTAAACAATATTACTATTAAACAACAGTTATGTAAAAGTTAGGCTGAGCATGGGAGTGGGGAGGAAAATCAAAGAAATAAGATTTCTAAGATTGTTTCTAAGATTGTTACTTTTAACTACCTCATTTTAAAACAGCCTTAAAATATCTGGTACAGGGCTGGCCCAGTGGCATGGTGGTTAAGTTGGCATGCTCCACTTCGGTGGCCCAGGGTTCGGGGGTTCGGACCCTGGACATGGACCTACACATCACTCATCAAGCCATGTTGTGGCTGTGTTCCACACAAAATAGAGGAAGACTGGCAGGGATGTTAGCTTAGCGACAATCTTCCTCAAGCAAAAAGACGAAGACTGGCAACAGATGTTAGCGCAGAGCCAATCTTCCTCACCCCTCCCCCAAAAAATAATATCTGGTACAATACTGATTTTATTCTTATTTGACACCTTCTCCGTTAATGGTCATGTTCAAATAACTCTACAGATTATGCATCTTCACAAAAGTTGAAAGGAGTTGGGGGGGAAAAGAGAATTTACTCACTTTTCTTTACATATATAATACACACAGACATGCATATATACACATGGCATTTAACTCTGAGAATAGAGACCGAATAAAACATAGTATCTAACTCATCTAGTTAAAGTTAATAAATAGAATAATACATAATTATCACCTTTCCAAGGAATAGTTTTGAGTCTAGGAACTCCTACAATGCAAAATGGAAATGGATATTTAAATGACTTTGTTTAGACTTCTTTTTAAATAAAATTTTCCCAAAAAATCAGAATTTTAAGAATGATTTTGCTTTAATATAACTTGTCCAGCTACAATTCCATCCTCAAAGTGTTTCAACAATACAAAAAATGATGTTTGTTTATTAAAGGAGTACCAAAAGGTGAAAAAGTACCATTTCAAATCCCCTCTGAATTAATAACATTACCAGATCAACAGTTAAATAATATCCCTTCCATTTTAAGTAAATGAAAAAATTAACACACACACACACAAACGGCCTAGTTTTCCATTTTTTAATACTTTAAACCTCCTTGTTGACCTATGGGTTAATTTATTAGCACGTTTAAATAAAAGCACGGAATAAAATCATTCAGGCTTGTAAACATGCAAGCTGCTGTGGAGCCTCCTCACTACTCGTACAAACCACTGATTCCATTTTTACCTCCCTGTTTTCATGTCTTAATTTGGTATTCTACACATAATGAAATATAATATAGAAGGCAATTATATGACTTCACTTACATAAAAGTCTATGTCTTACACAACACACCGGAATTGTAAAGAGGTTAACAAGAGGAAAATGATTGTTTCTCAGCCCTTCTCTGATCAAACTATAACTCCTCTAAATTTGCAATCAAAATAATTTATATTATTCTACAAGAATTCTAATAATTATTCATCACTTTGAACTGCTCAGATATTACTCAATAATTCATCTGACTCGGCTTTCCTGAAATGCACATGTTTACATGCATGTTTTGCAACAATCGTTATTTCCAAACATTTAACTCAACCCTCACAAACTCACTGCAACAAATATAAGACACTTAAAGATTCAGAGTAATAACCAGATGCTACTAGCATTTCCAAAAATCTTTCATTTATGAAAGATCTATAGGCTTCATGCTTTCAATCTAAAATATCAGAATATCATTTGCTACATTTTACAGAATAGTCAGGTGGGATGCTAGAAAAGGTTAAAATTCCAGGAAGTTCTTCTTTGCGCTCCCTTTTTCCACCTGATGTTTCTATTCAATCCTTCTGTAATGTTTCAAGTCTTAGAGATTTAAATATAAAGACCTCCCTCTACATGTCAACTACGTTTAATTCCTCCTTGTCACACCAGCATCTTGCACAGTGACTGACATACAGTAAGCGCTCAAAAACTGTTTACTAAATGCATGAATGACTAAACCAAGAATGAAAGAATAAACAAATTATATGACTATCTAAATAACATGTTAAGAAGAATCATACTATTAATTCTTTTAAGGTAATAAATCACTTGTTTAACTTGCTGTTAATTTCATTTCTGCAGGCATCAATTTATAAAATTCATATGCCCATATTCAAAACACTTCAAATAGGTTGGCGATTGCAAAATAAAGATGCTTCCAAATTTGCACATTAATATTTTTTAAGAGCCAAATGGGGTGGGAAGAGAGAAAGCAGGTATCTTTGAGATTAGTAATGGAAAAAGTTATTACAATTATTACACTGAAGGTCAAGAATTATCAGTCAAGAATAATCAGCTTGGGTGAAATTCAATGAAACAGAAAACTAAAGAGGCTATTATATGACAAATGCTTATTAAGTGCTCATCATGTATTTGGCATTACACTAAACACTAAAATCTAATTTTCCTTGAGGAAAAAGAATTTAGAACCTCAAACCTGTATTCTAAACTGTGTAAGACAAACTGTCCTTGGAAAATGAATAACAAGAGTAAAAAAAGTGAAGTACCAAGAAGAGAGCAAACTACTAACTGAATAGAAAGATTTAGTAGATCTTTTTTTCAAAACACACATACTGCATAACAACTAAAGATGTAACAATAAAAATCAAAAATAATGTAGCAAACGCCTTAAAGACAAAATTTCACAAGAATAAAACGTAAAAGAGAAGACTTACGGATAAAAATGGTTTGGGGGGAAATATTTTGCTTGTACTTACGCAGTTCCATGAATGTAAGAACTTTCCTTGTCGGTTTTGTTTACTTCTAGCACTCAGCACAGTGCCTGACATACAGCAGGTATACAATAAATATTTGTTGAATGGAAATGGAAATAGATCAATAAGACACACACCCTTGTCTTCAAACACTTTACTAAGGACATAGGAAATTACTAACCACAATCCAGCATTAACCAGTGCTACAACAGCATATGCTAGAGAACACAGAGAAATAGAGAGTACAGAGCATACTGTCAGGAAACGCCTCCAAGAAGTGAGCTGACTTGAAGGAGTGGAGTTAACCAAGCAAATGAGGGAAGAAAGTCATACTGTTCTCCATAAACATTTACAAAAGCATGACTGAAAATACAGAGAAGTGAGAAATCTGAACAGTATTCAGACACCTGCAACTAGGGCAGTACGGCTAAATTAAAGCGCATATTTTGGAGGAGTAATGAAACATGAGAATTTATTGCTATCAATAGAATGTACACTCCACAATGGCAGGGAGCTTTTTGTTGTTTTTCCACTACTTATAGCAGACTGCAAAAGTGGCCACAGTTTGTCATCTCCTTTTATCCACGCCTCTTGAAATGTGATTTTACAGCTCCTCCCATTAAATAATGGAGCCCTTTATTCCATCTGTTGAATCTCAGCTGGGCTTGTGACTTGCTTTTGCCAAAAGAATATACCAGGAGCAACACTGTGCTAGGTCCAAATGTAAACCTCAAAAGTCTTGTATGCTTCCACTCTCTCTCAGAACATTGTGGCTGCCATGTAAAAGGCCCAGTCTAGCCCATTGGATGATGACAGACACACAGCCCAGTCAGCTCCTACTGCCCTAGACCAGAGATCAGCAAACTTTCTGCAAATGGACAGACAGCAAAAATTTTAGGCTTGGAGGGCCAAATAGATCTCTGTCGCATGCTCTTCTTTTTATTTTACAACTCTTCAAAAATATGAACACCATTCTTAGCTTGGGGACCACACAAAAACAGGGCCACAGATTTCTGACCCCTGACTTAGATGATGGCCAAGAAAACCCCAGAAACAGAACTGTATAGCTGACCGCAGATGTATAACTAAACCCAGCCAAGACCAAAACAACTACACATTGAACCCAGTACAAACTGTCAACCCACTGAACCGTGAGCTAAGTAAATGGTGGTTGTTTTCTGCCACTACATTTTAGAGTGGTGAGTTAATCATTAAAGCTTACAGATATGCTACTCTATCTTCAGTACACAGAACAGTGCCTGTCACTTAGCAGACACTCACTAAATACTTAGTGAATAAAATAATGAATAGGAAGAATTATAGGAGTCAGAACATGACATGTTATGCCAGGCTTTGCAGACTCAAAGGTACACAAGGGCCAGGCAAGTAAATTAACTGAGTGAAGTACTCAGTATAGACAACAGACTCAGAAACAGTGAATGGAAATCCATACCAGGAGGCAAGGATACACCTGGGAGGCCACTGACAATCTAGCAAGGACAAAGGCAGTGGGAGCAAGAACAGAAAACAAGGAACAAAGTCAAAGGTATCTGAGGTACAATCGAAAGATTTTAGGCAGAGATTGTCAGACCAGATAAAAATTCAAGATCTAACTATATGTTATCTGCAAATGACACACTTTAGATTCAAAGAAACATTCTCTTTAATAAATGGTGCTGGGGCAAGTGGACATCCATATGCAAAACGATGCATCTGGATGTCTATCTCACACCGTACACAAAAATTAACTCACACCGTACACAAAAATTAACTCAAAATGAACCACAGACCTAAATGTGTTAGTATAAGAACTAAATTATAAAACTATTAGAAGAAAATATAGGAACAAATCTTTGTGATCTTGAGTTAGGCAATAATTTGTTAAATATGACACCAAAAGCACAAAAGAAAAAATTGAACTTAATCAAAATTAAAAACTTTTACGCTTCAAAAGACAATACTTAAGAAAGTGAGGGCCAGCCCCAGTAGCATAGTGGTTAAGTTCGGCACGCTCTGCTTCAGTGGCCCAGGTTCAAATCCCAGATGCGGACTACACCACTCATGGCCATGCTAGTGCAGCGACCCATACACAAAATAGAGGAAGACTGCCAACAGGTGTTAGCTCGGAACAAATCTTCCTCAGCAAAAGAAAGAAAGAAAGAAAGTGAAAAGGCAGACTAGGAAAATCCATAGAAAAACAAAGAAGTGGCGGTCAGGGGCTAGAGAGAGTGAGGAACAAGGAGTGACTGTTCATGAATATTGGGTTTCTTTTGGGGGTGATAAAAATATTCTGAAATTACATAGTGGTGATGATTGCACAACCTTAGGAATATACTAAAAACCACAGAACTGTGCACTTTGAATGGGTGAATATTACGGTATGTGAGTTATATCTCAAGTTTTAAAAAAAGAAGAAAGTGAAAAAAACAACCCAAAGACTTGGAGAAAATATTTCCAAATCATTTATCTGAGAAGAGACTTGTATCTAGAATATATAGAGAACTCTTACAGCTCAATAATAAAAAGACAATAATAATTTTAAAATGGGGAAAGGAACACATGCAAATGGCTAATAAGCACATGAAAAGATGCTCAACATCATTAGTTATTAAGGAAATACAAATCAAAACCAAATGAAATACCATTTCTCACCCACAAGAATGGCTACAATCAAAAAGATAATATCAAGTGAGACTCTAGAGAAATTGGAAACTTCATACGTTGCTGTGGGAATACCAAATGGAGCAGCCACTTTGGAAATCAGTTTGGCACTTTCTTTAAAAAGTTAAACAGAGATTTACCATATGACCCAACAATTCTACTCTTAGGTATCAATCCAAGAGAAATGAAAACATACATCCACACAAAGACTCAGATACAAGTGTTCACAACAGTATAACCCATAACAGCCCAAAACAAGAAACATTACCAATGCCCATCAACTGGTGACTGGATTAGAAAAGTCTGACATATCCTATACTATGGAACGCTACTCAGCAATAAAAAGGAACCAAGTGCTGATATGAGCTACAACATGAATGAACCTCAAAAACGATATGCTCAGTGAAGGAAGCCAGAGAGAAAAACACACATATTGCATGATTCCATTCATTCGAAATGTTAAAAAAAAAAAGAAAAAAGAAATTAGAGACAAAAAGTAGATTAATGGTTGCCAAGGACTGGAGATGGGAATGGGGAATGACTATAAATGAGTAGGAGATTTCTTTTCAAGGTGATGGAAATGTTATAAAATTAGGTTGTGATGGCTGATGGTTGTACAATTCTATAAATATACTAAAATTTACTGAATTTTACCTTCAAAACAGGTGAATTTTATGGAATGTAAACCATACTTCAATAAAGCCATTTCAAAAAAAAGAATCAGCAAGATTTGGTAACTGATTAGCTGTGGTGAAAAAGCAAGTAGGAGAAATCTGAAAATAAAACCCAGATTTTTTACTTTAACAACTGGTGTGGATGGGAGTTCCCTTTACTGAAAAGACAAGGTGGAAAGGACGGGGAGTAGGTTTATTGGGAAAAAATAATAATTGTAGTTTTGGGGATACCAAATACTATGTATTGATACTAAAGACATCCAGCTGAAAATGTCCAAAAAGCACTATGAAAAACAGATTTAAGGGGCCGGCCCCGCGGCTGAGTTCACGCGCTCTGCTTTGGCAGCCCAGGGTTTCACCAGTTCAGATCCTGGATGCAGACACAGTACCGCTCGTCAAGCCATGCTGAGGTGGCATCCCACGTGCCACAACTGGAAGGACCCACAACTAAAAATATACAACTATATACCAGGGGGCTTTGGGGAGAGGAAGGAAAAATAAAATCTTAAAAAAAAAAAAACAGATTTAAGATTCAGTCTTTCAACAAATGTGTACTGAATGACTGCAATGTACCCAGAACCACATTTAGCCCTGGAAACGCAGTAGTCAACCAGAAAGATCCAGTCCCTGCTTTCATGGAATTCATATTCAGTGGGGATGAAAATTTTAAAGAAAGAGTCATCTCAGATACATTATCATGCAATTCAGAAGAATCAACATAGAAATGCCAGTTTAGCCATTGGTGTGACTAAAATCATCAAGAAAGGACGAAGAGTACAGAAAGAAGAAAGAGGGCCAAAGATTTTAACAGAGATTTATATGACCGTACATAGAGGAAGTGGAGCCACGAAGAAGACAATCAACCAGAGAAATAAGAGGAGATAACTAGAGCTGAAGGAGGAGAGAGTTCAAGAAAGAAGGAGTAATAATCAAAAGTACAGACTATCAGCAAGATGAAGGAGGAGAAAAAAAAGGCATTTGAATGAATCTGATTTAGCATTTCATTCATTCAACACTATTTTTTGAGCACCTACGATGTGCCAGGAACTTCAGCTTTTATTCTGAGTGAAAGGCAAGAGCCACTGTAGAGTTCTGAAGAGAAGAATGACATGATTTGATTAAACATTTTAAAAGGTCACTCAGGGTGCTGTGATGAGAAGATTAAAGACACAAGGGCAGAAGCTGGGAGACAATCTAGGAGGCTCCTGCAGTAAACTGAGCAAGAGATGATGGTGACTGCAAATGGAGACTGCTGGGGAAAGGTAGACATCAGGAGTTCATTTATGGACATTCTAAGTTTGAGATGTCTATTAGAGATCTGAGTGAAGATGTCTAATAACCATTTGGATAGATAAGTGTGGAGTTCAGGAAAGACGTGTAGACACTAAGCCAAGGAGAGAGGAACTAGCAAAGCAGAGTGAAAAGGAGCAATAAGTACAAAGGAAGAAAACCAAAAGAAGACATGTCCCTGAAACCAAGAGAACAAAAACATCTCACGGAAGAAACAGTGTTCTATCATACCTGGGGTTCTCAACCAGGGGTGATTTTATCACCGCGAGGACATTTGGCAATACGTGGAGACATTTTTGATAGTCATGAGTGGGGGAAGTAGGGTGTGTGTGCTACCTGCATCTAGAAGGAGAGGCTAGGCATAATGCTAAATATTCCATAGTGCACAGGACAATCCCCGCCCAACCCCCGACCACCCCCCGCTGAAATTCAAACCTCTTTGGAGATGGTGTAGCTTTTGGTCTCTGGACAGCAGAAATGCCACAGCTTTTGACTGGCAAGCAAGAAATCACCTACTAAGGTACCAAAAAAACTCACTAGGAAACTGCCCATGAGGGTACCAGAGGATCTTGCTGCAAGGCCATCTGTGGGGATGATGCTGAAACTCACTAGGAGGTGAGCTTCACTGCCCACCCCCATACACAGGCTGAGTGCCAAAGAGCAAGGAGGAAAGCAGGCCAGAACCAGGAAGAAAAGTCCCTTCCTCCCGCAGTGTTCCCTCCAGCACCCTACACTGAGAAAACCTAACATCACACCAGCTGGCAAAGGAGAAATGTTTCAGGGTACAGCTCCAGGTTACAAATCCGTGCAATGAAGGTGGATTTGGAGTTGATAGGCAATAAATTGATAACTGGCACATGCTCCCAGTTCACTTTTCAAAAGGATTTAAAGTGGTCACAACTTTAAAGAAAGAAAAATCATGCCTGGAAAAACCAAAGACAGAATAGGAAGATATACACTCCCTAAAATTGGACCACAGGGGCCAGCCCAGTGGTGCAGCAGTTAAGTTCGCACGTTCTACTTCTTGGTGGCCCGGGGTTCCCGGGTTTGGATCCCAGGGGTGGACATGGCACCGCTTGGCAAAAAGCCATGCTGTGGTAGGCGTCCCACGTATAAAGTAGAGGAAGATGGGCATGGATGTTAGCTCAGGCCAGTCTTCCTCAGCAAAAAGAGGAGGATTGCCAGCAGTTAGCTCAGGGCTGATCTTCCTCAAAAAAAAAAAGAAAGAAAATTGGACCACAAATTTTGACTCAACTTCTATGTGATTAAAATTATGTAATTGTGACTAATTCTAAGTAATTATGATTTTTTTGCATAATAAGTTCAAGCTCTTCTTTGAAAGTGGGATTTATTCTCGTCTATGTACCTATAGATCTAAAAACAAAAGACCACAAACGAATACACCACAGGTATTAAGTCTCAGTTCTCTATATAGTTTATCATCTAGATGTTTGCATTTTCCAAATTTTTTTACCTCAGTATGTATTACTTTGAAAATTAGGGAAATTTTAAACTTTTTTTGAAAAATAACTGGTCCCTAAAAATCAATGCATGGGATTAAAGCTGCATAGTCTGTTACGTAACAGGATTCTGAATTCCTTTGAAAGAGGATACATTAGAAGAAAATCATTTCTGCAAAGTAAATCCTGAAGTTTTAGGTTATTGCCTAATAGCTGTGGATTTAGAATAAATCAAATGTTAATCCTTTCAAATGTTATGAACCGTACCAGCAATTTCAATGTTACATTAAATGATTTAAGAGTCCTAAATGAAGATAAACAAAAAATATCCTAGACATCAAAAATCAGCCAGAAAAGTAGATCTGATCATAGGTGCTTCTTTGATAAAATTTACAAACCCAGGAGTACCTAGAGGTAGCCGGCATCTCCTGGCCTAAAGCATGGTCAGTTTTTATGAATGTTCAATATATGCTTGGGAGAAAAAAGTATATTTTCCAATTGTTGGGAACAGGATTCTATATACACTCACCAAATCGAATTTGTTAATAATGTTCCATCTTCTATAACTTTACTTATTTTTGTCAGCTGAATCTAAGATAACTGAGAGACATATGTGAAAACTTCCTACTATGATGAAGGATTTATCAAAATTTTCTTATAGTTCAATCAGCTTTTTTCTTTATAGTTTGGAGTTAGGCAATTATTAGGTTCATATGAACTTAGAAATAGCTTCCTAGTAAATCAACATTTTATCACTATATAGTGTCCTTGTCAGATACTAATAATATCTTGCCATGAAAGGTATTTGGTCTAACAATACACAAGAAGTGTTCTGGTTAGTATTTGCCTATTTTTTCCATTGTTTACTTTCAACCTTTATCTGTCCTTGTCTTTTAGGTGTTCTCTTATAAACAGCAGCTAACTAGATTTTGTTTTCCTTTTCAGTTGGACCAGTGTCTTTTAACTTAAGAATACAGTCCATTAATACTTAACTTAATTATTGATATTTGGATTTATTTCTACCATTTCATTTTGTGCCTGCTATTTTTCCCACATTTTCTGTTTCTTTTTTCTCTTTCCTGTCTTTGTTAAATTGACTAGTTTTTTTCCTCATTTCATACTGTTTTTCCTCACTTAGAAGATATCCTGTTTTCACTCTTTTGAATGTTAAGCTTTAATTTTAACTTTCATATTTACAGAAATCCTATTTTTTAGCTTCTTTGCAAATAATACAAGGGCCTTAAGAGGTTTTAAATCTAATTATCTCCTTTCCACTCACATCAAACTGTAGCACAGTATTCTATGACTACTCTGATATTACCGATGTCTTTTAAACTCCACAAATTAGATGATTTTGTTTTACGTCATTAATGTATGTTTAGATTTATCCCCATATCTACCATTTTACTTCATTATGCTCCTTCTTATATCTCAAACCTTCCTTCTAAAAGCAGAAGTAACATTATTCAGTTATTTGGGGGAGAGGGATCTTAGGTAAACTCTTTATTTTTATTTATTGGAAATAGCTGAATTCTTGCTTTCATGTTTGAAAGACTATTTCACTAGAAATACAATCCTAAATTTGCCTTTATTTTCTTTCAGCACCTTGATTATACCTCTGTGTCAGGTTTCTGTTTTAAGATCTCTGTCCTTGTCCTTTCTGTTCTGCATTTCACTACAATGAGTACATGTGCCCAGGTATGAATTTCTTTGTATTTCTTGGGCTTCCAAAATGTGAAGATTATAACTTTTTTACTAGAAAAATTTCAGCCATTAATCACTTCAAATATTGTCTCTTTCTCATTCTCCCTCTATCATCGTCTGAAATGTATTCCCTATATTTCATATCCTTTTTATCACAATATCCCCCCCTCTGCCCCGCACCACCTTCTCTGTACTAGCTCTGGACCTACCTCCTGTTAATTCTTCCCTTTTGCTGCAGCTAATCTCCTATTTAACCTTACCAATGATTTTTTTTAATTTGCTTTTTATTTTGCATTTCTACAATTTCTACTTAGTTATTTTCAAAACTGCCTGTTCAATAGTACTCACTTTCTCCTCACTCATGTTTACAATTTCTTCTTTTATCCCTTTAACAATATGAAAATAGTCCTTTCACAAACTGCATTTATATTCCAATAACTGACATCCATTGGGTCTGGGTCTTTGGTATGCTGTTCCCTCTGACTCTCCCTCATGACGGCTTGTTATGACAGTAGTTTCTGATTGTGTGCTCCTATTTTATAGAACTCTGTGGCAATTCTTTGCAGCTTGGTTGAAGATGTTTACTTCCAAGCAGAATCTGAGTATGGTTCTGCCAAGCACCTGGAGCATTAAAGACTCAGGTCTGTGTTAAATCATAATTCTTGGTTTAGGCGTTTTCAGATCACACCAAAGGTATTAATTTAAACCCCAAATGCACACATGAGAACAAATGAGTGGCCACAAATTCTCAGGGGAGACTTTTTTTGCTTTTAACCTCTATTCTGAGCCAAGGCCAGAGGGAATATTTTCTCTGTCTACTTCTGCTGGGTAAGTACTTTTTTCCCCTTTACAATAGAACAAGACAACAGAATAGAGGAACACTGTCCAACACAGTAGTCACCAGACACATGACAACTGAGCACCCGAAATGTGGCCAGTGCAATTCAGGAAATGAATTTTAAATTTCTTGTACTTTAATGAATTTAAATTCAAGAACCGATAATTGATTCAATTATTGGAAAACTTAAGTACAGTTTGGACTGACTTAGGTATGTGAATCTACTTTCTCAACTGCAAATTTTATGAACTCTAAATATAGATCAAGTAGTTCTGATGACAATTTTATGTCCGAATCGAGATGTGCTGTAAACGTGAAATATATGAGCAATATCACAGTACACAAAAAATGTGAAATATCCCCATTAGAATGACAGAAATATCTAAAACTAATAGTAACAAATGTTGGAGAGGTTGCAGAGAAAAAGGAACCCTGATACACTGCTGGTGGGAATGCAAACTGGTGCAGCCACTATGGAAAACAGTATGGAGATTCCTCAAAAAATTAAAAATAGAACTACCATACGATCCAGCCATCCCACTACTGGGTATTTATCCAAAGAGCTTGAAGTCAGCAATCCCAAAAGTCCTATGCACCCCAATGTTCACTGCAGCATTATTTACAATAGCCAAGACATGGAAGCAACCTAAGTGCCCATCAACAGACGAATGGATAAAGAAGATGTGGTACATATATACAATGGAATACTACTCAGCTGCAAAACAGAACAAAATCATTCCATTTGCAATAACATGGACGGACCTTAAGGGAATTATGTTAAGTGAAATAAGCCAGCTACAGAAGGATAATCTGTGTATGACTCCACTCATATGAGGAATTTAAAAATGTGGACTAAGAACAGTTTAGTGGATACCAGGGGAAAGGTGGGGTGGCGGGTGGGCACAAAGGGTGAAGTCGCGCACCTACAACACAAATGACAAACATTAACGTACAACTGAAATTTCACAAGATTGTAACCTATCATTAACTCAATAAAAATAAATAAATAAAAATGTGAAATATCTCAATAATTTCATATTGATTGCATATTAAAATAATACTTTTTATATATGGGGTTAAATACAATATATTATTAAAATAAATTTCATCAGTTTCTTTTTACTTTTTTAAATGTGGCTACTGGAAAATTTATAGTTATACATTTGTGACTTGCATTATACTTGTACTGGACAGCCCTGGTATGATGTGTCCAGAAAAAGACTCACTCATAATTATACCAGATTTATAAGAAAAATTATATTGCAAGTGTGATGGGGAAAGGATGGTCTTTCAATAAATGGAGTTGAGCAAACTGAATATCCATATGAGGGAAAAAAAGGAAGCTTGAGCCCTCACATACCCCACACCACAAATAAAAATCAATTCCAGATGGATCGTATACCTAAATGAGAAAGTCAAAACAACAAAGCAGTTAGAAGAAAACAGAGAGAGTATCATCATTACCTTGGGTTGGGCAAAGATTTCTAAACAGGATGTAAAAAGTATTAATCATTTTTAAAAACTGATAAACTGGACTACACTAAAATAAAGAATTGCTCATCAAAAGAAATGAGCCCTAAGAGAATGAAAAGGCAAGTGAAAGTGGGGAAAAAAGCATTATAGCAGAACCACATGAAAGAGAGGGGCAGTATGAGGGAAACACATACACACAGAGAAAGAACATATCCATCATATATAACTAATACCCCAATATTTGACCATTGTTTTCCTGTTAATATGTTCTACTTAAGCAAAATTTCAAGCAACTGAAGTTTACCCATTCTAGAAACAAAAATTTTATTTAGCCAATTCTGATTCACTTTAGAAATACTTAAATATATTCCTGGTTGGCAAAGTAAAGGTAATGTATAGAAAATCAACCTTTACATGACCACATAAGGTCACCATGGGAGTCAGTATATAAGAAATAAGATATCCTCAAACAAAAGGTATCTTCTGTTGAAGTTACCTTCAAATTAAAATTAATAAATATTTTAAAACATAATTGGGACTTTCAGTCAAGACAAGATGGCTTAGACTGGTTTCTCCCTGTTGCTCCCCTCTAAGTACAACCATAAACCCTAAAAATAATGCAAGAGACAACCAAAGGAGAACTTTGGAAGGCGATAAAAGGACAGCATGCTGGTTTGGAATCCTAAGGCTAGAGGAACAACACAGAGGCAGGGCATCTTATGTGCCCCCTGCCCAACAGAAGAAGGTGACCCAGTCCTGGCATGTCCCAAAGCCCAACGTAGCAGAGAAGGCAGTCCAGGTAGGCTCATTTCTCTCCAGATGGAACACCAGGTAAGCCCACCACCAAAGGCAAGGGGGTATGACTGGGAGTCCTGCCAACAGAAAGCAGACAGGGGAAGCAATCTCCTTCCCCCCGAAATCTGAGACTCCCCTGCCCTACTAAGAGGTAACAGGATGGCCAGACGACACTGGCAAGAAGGATTCCACCACAAGTGAACTGCCTTGGGAGTATCCTTGGCCCCACAGTCCTGAAACTCTCCTCTTCCATACCGAGAAATGAGGGGGCCTAGCCTGGGGAAAGCCCTTCCATCTCCTCTGGCAGCACCAGCAGGGACCAGTGGCGGCACCAGATAAATTAAGCAGAACAAAATAACACCACAAAGGTTTTGAAAATTAAGCTATCATTGGAATCACAGTCCACAAAAGGAGACAGGATGTTGTGCTAAACTTTAATGATGACTACTTGTTAAAATAAAAGATTTAAACAGGACTCAAAGTTTCCAACATAATAGACAAAATTTCCAGAATGCAATCAAAAATCACCTATCACACCAAAAACAAGAACATCAGAAAGTGAATGAGAAAAGTCAACCAAGTGCCATCAACACTAAGGAGAAGCAGATGCTGGAATTATCTAACAGGGATTGTGAAGCAGTGGTCATAAAAGTGTTTCAACAATCAATTTGATATACTCTTCAAACAAATGAAAAAAATAAAAACCTCAATCAAAAAAACAGAGAGGGGTTCTCGTCAAGATGGTGCTGTGAGCAAACGTTGAACTTGCCTCCTCCCACAAACAACCAGGTTACAACAATTTTAGGAAGAATCACCCTGGATTGAAAACTGAAAACTGGATAAAAAGAACCCCCACAACAAGGGACAGTCCTGACGAAGGCAGAAGAGGCAGTAACTGGCCAGAGAGGAAAAAAGCCACCTTTGGGAGGAGCGGAGCTTCTCAGCTGGCCAGGCAGGAGCCAACCTAAGGTACGCAGCCCTCCCTGGAGGAGTGAGGTCCAGAGCGGGGGCAATACTGCTATAACCATCCTTCAGACTCAGCCCAACTGAGAGGGAGGGGTCTTACTGTCTGGCTTTGCTGGCTATTAACTGCAGCGAGGACACCCCAGAAAAGCTATCAGCTGAAAGCCGAAAAGATCCGGGTCTTAAAGGTCTCACGCACAAACTCACTCACTGCAGCAACCTAAAATCACCAGAGAGAAGGCTGACTGTCCTTTGGTGAAACGAGACTCACCTGGTGGGCTCTGGGGGCATCTTGGTGAGAGGAGGATCTTCTCCTGAGACTGAGACATTCGTGGGGGGCCATTGTTCTGAGCTGGTCCAGGCGTGCTGATACGAACACCAGTGGGGGCCTTTGAGGTGCGTCCCTTGGGCTGTTAGCCCAGGGGTCTGCCACACCCACTAGAGCACAGATTTAATCCAGTTCAGCCAGGGCAGGCAACCCGCCCTAGGGACTGGCCCCACCTAACAGCAAGCCCTCAGGCTATTTTTCAGCCTGCATTGACTGAGTGCCTTGATCCTCTACAGGCAGGCAAAGGTGTCTGCCTCTGTGGGGCAGGGCTTGTGTGAGGACCAGGTGAACTGTGGGGGGCATTGGGGCAGAGGTGGGGGCCTCTGCAGTGTGGCGGTGGGGTACACTCCAGGGGGTTGAGAAGTGTGCACGGACCAGGACTGTGCTGACTGTGTATGTGGTCCAGAGGGGGGTGAGGCTTACCAGCAGCAGAAGACTTGTGTTTCACAAATAGCCATAAAAAGGATCAGCCCCACCTTCCAAAGCCTGAAACAACTAAGTGCCTCCATGCCAAGGGCTAGCCCTACTTAGCTGCACTCCTAAGAGAACGGACATCAGCCTTGGTGGCCTCAGGCCTATCACAACTGTATGCCCCTGAGCCTAGCAACCAGCTACACTGGGTACCAACCCAATTAAGAGGACAACTGCAATAAGAGTGTGCTAATAGGCAGGACCAAGATGGCAGAGTGAGTGGTCTTCTTTGTCTCTCCCCCGTCGAATCTACAACTAAGTGGACATTCACCGATTAACAAAGGATATCCAGATAGCATCTCAAGACGCCTAAAAGTCTCCTGCTACTATACATCGGAAGGAGGACAGACATCCCCCCGGGTAGGAGATGGAAATAGCTGAAAACTCTCCAACCCCCAACCCCTGTCCCCCGGACAGCCTAGTTCCTGCAGGAGGCTCTCTTCCAGCGGATTCCCCCATAGCATCGCCACACACCAAGGGCAGGAGTGTGCACTCACCAGTGGAGCGACGGTGGAAACAGGTGACAACAGCCCTACTCAAGCCCCCCACGATTACACCTAAGCACAGGGGGAATCCCCAGGGTCCCGCACCCACCGGCAGGGAAGGCCTCCACTCGCCATTAGCAGGGAGGCTCCACCCAGAATCCGGAACAAAGGGAAGCTCCTGGTGGGTGGATTCCCCAGCACTGCACCAGACCCCAAGCTGCTGCTGGGCCCACGGTCTCCAGCACACAGCTCGGTGCAGGGGGAGCCCAGACTTCCCGTAGACGTGCTGGGGACACAGTTGCAGCTCCAGCGCCCGGCTCTGAGGCTTGGGGGGAGGCTTCAGGGTCCCACACCCCCCAGGCAGGGAAAATCTCTGCTTGCCATTAGCTGGGAGGCCCCACCCAGAATCCAGAACAAAGGGAAGCTCCCAGCGGGCGGATTCCCTGGCACTGCACCAGACCGCCAGCTGCTGCTGGGCCCACGGTCTCTGGCACACGGGTCGGTGCAGGGGGTACCCAGACTTCCCGTGGACGTGCTTGGGGACTGGGTGGAGCTCCAACACCCGGCTCTGTGGCCCGGGGGGATGCTCCAGGGTCCCGCACCCCCCCCAGCAGGGAGGGCCTCTGCTCACCATTGGCAGGGAGGCCCCGCCCAGAATTCAGAACACCAGGAAGCTCCCTAAAGCAGAATTCCCCACAAGGCAGTAGCTTACAAGCCACCGCCAGGCCCACAGACTCTGGCCGTGTCCCAGACAAGGCAAGGGGCTCCCAGAGATGGCGTGAGAGTGGAGTGGGGCAGAGTGGAGCTCCGGTGAAATGGCTACGTAGCCCGGGGGGCACTACAGGTTCCTACAGCAGCCTCAGCGAAAGCCTCTGCACAGCACTACTGGAGAGGTCCCAACTGACAATCGCAAGGCAGGAAGGCCCTGGGGCAAAAGTAGCACAGCTAGGTGAGCTAGCTAGGTGAGCTAACGACAGACTGCAGAAGATACCCATAGCTCTGCTGGGACCTATAGTGGACAAGTGTGATCTTGTAGGCTCTGTTATGGAAAAAGTGGCGATTATAGGTGATCCCGCTCCTGGCTGCTGGGAAAGCCCACAACACCACTGCAGACGACAAGGAGGGAGCGCATCTAAGTGGGCTGCAACAGTAGGCATCAGCAGCCTGAGGCCCCCTTGCGATTGCCCCCACAACCAATGAGGGACCCCACAGGACCACTGTGACTACGAGGAGGGGTCCAGGTCCAGTCAGTAACAGCTGACAGGGTTCCTGGTTGGTGCAGTCTAAACAGCTGCACCCCCCACACCAGTCGCAACAAGTGGAAGCAGCAACTAAACTCTATCTGTATGCAGAGGCACAAATCCACGCCATCAAGCAGTATGAAAAAATATATTAAATCTCCAGAACAGAAGGAAAATGATAAGCACCCAAAAACAATCCCAAAGACAATGACATCGATAACCTAAATGACGATGATTTCAAAACAGCCATTATTAAAAAACTCAACGAGTTAAAAGAGAATTCAGATAGACAACGCAATGAGTTCAGGAGCTATGTCACAAAAGAGCTTGACACTATAAAGAAGAACCAATTAGAAATACTGGAGATGAAGAACACAATGGAGGAGATTAAGAAAAATCTGGACTCTCTGAACAGTAGGGTCGATAATATGGAGGACAGAATTAGCAATTTGGAGGAGAGGAATACAGAAATGCTGCAGACAGAGGAGGAGAGAGAACTAAGACTAAAAAGAAATGAAGAAACTCTCCGAGAATTATCCAACTCAATTAGGAGATGCAACATAAGGATTATAGGTATACCAGAGGGAGAAGAGAAGGAGCAGGGGGTAGAAGGCCTATTCAAAGAAATAATAGCTGAGAACTTTCCAAACTTGGGAAGAGAGATGGAACTTCAAGTGACAGAAGCCAACAGATCTCCAAACTTCATTAACACAGGAAGACCAACCCCAAGGCATATAGTAGTGAAACCAGCAAAAGTCAACGACAAAGAGAAAATACTAAGGGCAGCCAGGCAGAAGAAAATAACTTACAAAGGAAACCCCATAAGGCTATCAGCAGATTTCTCAGGAGAGACCTTACAGGCTAGAAGAGATTGGAATGAAATATTCAAAACTCTGAAGGACAAAAACCTGCAGCCAAGAATACTCTACCCAGCTAAACTATCCTTCAAATACGATGGAGAAATAAAAACTTTCCCAGATAAACAAAAGTTAAGGGAGTTCATCGCCACAAAACCTCCTCTTCAAGAAATGCTCAAGAAGAACCTCATTCCTGAAAAATCAAAAAAAGGAAAGGGGTTACAAAATCCAGAACAAAGGAGATAAGCAGAAGGACAATAACACAAAGTAACAGCTCTCCATCAGGACAAAATGCAAAAGAACCAGAAAACGAGTGATAAATGGCAACAGTAGGCCCCCACGTTTCAATAATCAGTCTAAACGTGAATGGATGGAACTCTCCAGTCAAAAGGCATAGGGTGGCAGGATGGATCAAAGAACAAGATCCAACAATATGCTGCCTCCAGGAAACACACCTCAGCCCCAAAGACAAACACAGACTCAAAGTGAAGGGATGGAAGACAATACTCCAAGTTAATAATGAACAAAAGAAAGCAGGTGTGGCCATACTTATATCAGACAAAGTAGACTTCAAAGCAAAACAGATAAAGAAAGACAAAGAGGGGCAGTATATAATGATAAAAGGGACGCTCCACCAAGATGACATAACACTTATAAATATATATGCACCTAACACAGGAGGACCAAAACTCGTAAAGAAACTATTAACAAAACTAAAAGGAGACATCAACAGCAATACAATAATAGTAGGGGACCTCAACACCCCATTAACACCAATGGACAGATCATCCAGACAGAAAATCAACAGGGAAATTATAGAATTAAATGAAAAATTAGATCAGACGGACCTAATAGATATATATAGGACAATTCATCCAAAAACAGCAGGTTACACATTCTTCTCAAGCGCGCATGGAACATTCTCAAGGATAGACCATATCTTGGGAAACAAAGCAATTATCAATAAGTTCAAGAGGGTTGAAATAATATCAAGCATCTTTTCGGATCATAATGCTATGAAACTAGAAATCAACTACAAGAATAAAGCTAGGAAAGGGCCAAAAATGTGGAGACTAAACAACATGCTACTGAACAATGGATTATTGAAGAAATTAGAGAAGAAATCAAACATTATCTGGAGACAAATGAAAATGAAAACACACCGTACCAAATGATTTTGGATGCAGCAAAGGCAGTCCTAAGAGGGAAATTCATTGCAATACAGGCTCACCTCAATAAGCAAGAAAAATGTTACATAAACAACCTCAAACGACACCTAACAGAATTAGAAAAAGAAGAACAAACAAAGCCCAAAGTCAGTAGAAGGAGGGAAATAATAAAAATTAGAGCAGAAATAAATGATATTGAAACAAAAAACAAAGTAGAAAGGATCAATGAAACAAAGAGTTGGTTCTTCAAAAAAATTAACAAAATCGACAAACCCTTAGCCAGACTCACTAAGAAAAAAAGAGAGAACTCTCAAATAAATAAAATTAGAAACGAGAGAGGAGAAATCACAACAGATACCAAAGAAATACAAAGGATCATAAGAGAATACTATGAAGAACTATATGCCAACAAATTGAACAACCTAGAAGAAATGGACAAATTCCTAGACTCATACAACCTACCCAAACTGAAGCAGGAAGAAATAGAGAATCTGAATAGACCAATCACAAGTAAAGAAATAGAAACAGTAATCAAAAACCTCCCCAAAAATAAGAGTCCAGGACCATACGGCTTCTCTTGATAATTCTACCAAACATTCAAAGAAGATTTGATACCTATCCTTCTCAAACTATTCCAGAAAATTGAGGAAGATGGAGCACTCCCTAATACATTCTATGAAGCCAACATCACCCTGATCCCCAAACCTGACAAGGACAACACAAAGAAGGAAAACTACAGGCCAATATCACTGATGAACAAAGATGCAAAAATCCTCAACAAAATTTTCGCAAACCGAATACAGCAATATATCAAAAAGATTATACACCATAATCAAGTGGGATTTATACCAGGGACACAGGGATGGTTCAACATCCGCAAATCAATCAACGTGATTCACTACATTAACAAAATGAGAAAGAACAGCCACACAATCATCTCAATAGATGCAGAGAAAGCATTCGACAAGATCCAGCATCCATTTATGATAAAAACCCTCAATAAAATAGGTATACAAGGAAAGTACCTCAACATAATAAAGGCCATATATGACAAACCCACAGCCAACATCATACTCAACAGACAAAAACTGAAACCCATCCCTCTAAGAACAGGAACAAGACAAGGGTGCCCACTTTCACCACTCCTATTCAACATAGTACTGGAGGTTTTGGCCAGAGCAATTCGGCAGGAAAAAGAAATAAAAGGAATCCAAATAGGCAACGAAGAAGTAAAACTTTCACTGTTTGCAGACGACATGATCTTATACATAGAAAACCCCAAAGAATCCATAGAAAAACTATTAGAAACAATCAACATCTACAGCAAAGTTGCAGGGTATAAAATCAACATACATAAATCAGTAGCATTTCTATATGCTAACAATGAACTAACAGAAAAAGATCTCAAGAACTCAATCCCATTCACGATCGCAACAAAAAGAATAAAACACCTTGGGATAAATTTAACCAAGGAAGTGAAAGATCTATACAACAAAAATACAAGACCTTCTTGAAAGAAATCGACGACGACATAAAGAGATGGAAAGACATTCCATGCACATGGATTGGAAGAATAAACATAGTTAAAATGTCCATACTACCTAAGGCAATCTACAGATTCAACGCCATCCCAATCAGAATTCCAATGTCATTCTTTACAGAAATTGAACAAAGAATCCTAAAATTCATATGGGGCAACAAAAGACCCCGAATTGCTAAAGCAATCCTGAGAAAGAAGAACAAAGCTGGAGGCATCACAATCCCTGACTTCAAAACATACTACAACGCCACAGTAATCAAAACAGCATGGTACTGGTACAAAAACAGATGCACAGATCAATGGAACAGAATTGAAAGCCCAGAAATAAAACCACACATCTATGGACAGCTCATCTTTGACAAAGGAGCTGAGGGCCTACAATGGAGGAGAGAAAGTCTCTTCAACAAATGGTGCTGGGAAAACTGGACAGCCACATGTAAAAGAATGAAAATCAACCATTCTTTTTCACCATTTACTAAAATAAACTCAAAATGGATCAAAGACCTAAAGATTAGGCCTGAAACAATAAGTCTTCTAGAAGAGAATATCGGCAGTATGCTCTTTGACATCAGCTTCAAAAGAATCTTTTCGGACACCATAACCCCTCACATGAGGGAAACAATAGAAAGAATAAACAAATGGGACTTCATCAGACTAAAGAGCTTCTTCAAGGCAAGGGAAAACAGGATTGAAACAAAAAAAACAGCCCACTAATTGGGAAAAAATATTCACAAGTTACTTATCCGACAAAGGGTTAATCTCCATAATATACAAAGAACTCACACAACTCAACAATAACAAATCAAACAACCCAATTACAAAATGGGCAGGTGACATGAATAGACATTTCTCCAAAGAAGATATACGGATGGCCAATAGACACATGAAAAGATGCTCATCATCACTAATCATCAGGGAAATGCAAATCAAAACTACACTAAGATATCACCGTACACCTGTTAGAATGTCAAAAATATCCAAAACCAAGAGTGACAAATGTTGGAGAGGCTGTGGATAAAAGGGAACACTCATACACTGTTGGTGGGAATGCAAACTGGTGCAGCCACTATGGGAAACAGTATGGAGATTCCTCAAAAAGTTAAGAATAGAAATTCCTTATGACCCAGCCATCTCACTACTGGGTATCTATCCTAAGAACCTGAAATCAGCAATTCCAAAAGTTCCATGCACCCCTATGTTCACTGCAGCATTATTCACAGTAGCCAAGTCATGGAACCAACCTAAGTGCCCAGCAACTGATGATTGGATAAAGAAGATGTGGTATATATACACAATGGAATACTACTCAGCCATAAAAAAAGACAAAGTCATCCCATTCACAACAACATGGGTAGACCTTGAGGGTATTATGTTGAGTGAAATAAGCCAGACAGAGAAAGACGAACTCTGTATGACTCCACTCATAGGTGGTAGTTAACATATGGACAAAGAGAACTGATCGGTGGTTGCCAGGGGAAAGGGGGGTGGGGGGAGGGCACTAGGGGTGAAGTGGTGTACCTACAACATGACTAATAATGATGTACAACTATAATTTCACAAGGATGTTAACTTTCATAACCTTAATAAAATAATAATAATAATAAAAAAAAAACAGAGAGAGGGGCTGGCCCCGAGGCCAAGTGGTTGAGCTCACGCACTCTGCTGCAGGTGGCCCAGGGTTTCGTCGGTTCGAATCTTGGGCGCAGATGTGGCACTGCTCATCGAGCCACGCTGAGGCAGCATCCCATATGCCACAACTGGAAGGACCCACAACTAAGAATATACAACTATGTACCGGGGGGCTTTGGGGAGAAAAAGGAAAAAATAAAATCTTTAAAAAAAAAAAGAAAAACAGAGAGAGAGAAGTTACAAAAGTGTAACTACCATATGATCCAGCAATTCCACTTCTGGGTATTTATCCAAAGAAAACAAAAACATGAACTTGAAAAGATATATGCATCCCAATGTTCACTGCAGCATTATTTACAGTAGCCAAGATATGGAAACAACCTAAGCGTCAATCAGTGGATGAACAGATAAAGACAATGTGGCATATACATACAATGGAATATTATTCGGCCACAAAAAAGAATGAAATCTTGCCATTTACAACAACATGAGGACCTTGAGGGCATAATGCTAAGTAAAATAAGCAGATAAGAGAAAGACAAATACTGTATGATCTCACTTACATAGGGAATCTAAAAAAAAGACAAAAATGGGGCTGACCTGGTGGCACAGTGGTTGAGTTCACACTTTCCACTTCAGTGACCTGGATCCCAGGTGTGGACCTACACACCTCTCATCAAGCCATGCTGTGGTGGCATCCCACATATAAAATAGAGGAAGACTGGCACATACGTTAGCTCAGGGGCAATCTTCCTCAAGCAAAAAGAGGAAAATTGGCAACAGATGTCAGCTTAGGGCCAATCGTCCTCACCAGGAAAAAAAAAAGACACAAAAACAAAGCTCACAGATACAGAGAAAAGACTGGGGGTTGCTAGAGGTGGTGGGGTACAGGGTGGAAGAAATGGGTGAAGGGGATAAAATGTAAAAACTTTCAGTTATAAAATAAATAAGTCATGAAGACATAATGTACAGCATAGTGACTACAATTAATAATACTGTATTGCTTACTTGAAAATTGCTAAGAGAGTAGATCTTAAAAGCCCTTATCACAAGAAAAAAATTTTGTAACTATGTAAGGTGAAGGATGTTAACTAGACTTATTGGGGTGATCATTTCACAATATATACAAAAGTCAAATCATTATGTTGTACGCTTGAAACTAATATAATGTTACACATCAATAATACCTCAATTTAAAAAAATTATAATGATAAAAAATAGAAGTCATAAAAAAATAACCAAACAAATTACAGAACTGAAAAGTACATTGACAGAAATAAAAAATACTCTCTCGATGGGCTCAATAGTGCAGTGGAGATGAAAGAGGATAGAATTAGTAAACCTGAGAAAAGAATGGTAGAATTTAACCAGTTTGAGAAAACAGACTGAACGCAAATGAACAAAGCCTCAGGAACCTGTGGGACTCCACAAAAGAAGCAACATTTGTGTCATCAGAGTCCCAGAAGGAAAGCAAAAAAGAAAGAATAGGATTGAAAGAGTACTCAAAGAAACGATGGCCAAAAACTCCTCCAAAATGGCAAAACACACAAATGTACAGATGCAAGAAGCTGAGCAAACACCAAATAGGATAAACCCAAGGAAATCCATGGGAAAACACATCATAATTAAATTTCAGCAAACTAAAGACAAAGAAAAAATCTGGAAAGCAGCCTGAGAAAAATGATGCATTATCCATAGAGGAACACCAGTTTGAATGACAGTGGATTTCTCATCTAAAACCATGGAAGCCAAAAGTAAGTGACACACCATCATTTTTCAAGCACTGAAAGAAAAGAAGTGTCAACCACAAATTCTATATCTAGAGAAACTATCCTTCAGGAATAAAAGCAAAAAAAGACATTATCAAACAAAGAAGAATTTCTAAAAGAATCTATCACTAGCAGATACAGCCTTAAAGAACGGCTAAAGAAGTTCTCGAAACAGAAAGCAAATGATAAAAAAGAAATAAAGAAATCTTGGAGCATCAAAAAGAAATTAAAAATAACAAGAAGAGCAGAAATATGGGTACAGGGCCAGCCCCATAGCCCAGTAGTTAAGTTTGTGCACTCCACTTCAGCAGTCCAGGGTTTCGCCAGTTCAGATCCCAGGCATGGACATGGCACCACTCATCAAGCCATGCTGAGGCAGTGTCCCACATAGCACAACCAGAAGGACCTACAACTAGAATATACAACTATGTACTGGGGGGCTTTGGGGAAAAGGAAAAAAAAAAGAAAGAAAGAAATATGGGTACATATAATAGACTATCCTTCCCATGAGTTTTATAAATCATATTTAAAGATTGAAACAAAAATTTTAATACCATCTTGTATCTAATATTTAAAAGTGAGGAAGGTAAAGGAACCTAAATGGAAGTGGCAACATATTGTTCACACTTTACCCAAAGTGGTAAAATGCTGATACCAGGATACTGTGAATATATACATGGGTGTGTGGAGAGAGAGAGAGAGAGAGAGAAAGAGAAAGAGACAGAAAGAGCAACCAGTATAAAAACTATACAATACATTCTGTTCAAGTAACCCACATGAAGTCCAGAAGAGAAACAGAGGAATCGGAACCAGAGGAAACAATCAGAATACAAATCATAAAGTGGCAGACTTAAGCTCTAACATATTAATAATTACTACTATGGACTGAGCTGCATCCCCCACCCTCAAGTTCATACAGTGAAGCCCTAACCTCCAGCACAAGTATAATTGGAGATAGGGATTTTAGGAGGTAATTAAAGTTAAATGAGGTCAAAACAGTGGGGCCCTGATCCAATAGGATTGGTGCCCTTAAACGAAGAGACACTAGAGAGTACCAATTCCTCTCTACCCACACACAAAGAAGAGGTCACCTGAGCTCGCAGTGAGACAGTGGCCACCTGCAAGCCAAGAAGCAGCCTCAGAATGAAACCCACCTTGCCAACACCTTGATCTTGGACTTCTCGACTTCCAGAACTGTGAGAAAACAAATGTCTTGTTTAAGTCACTCAGTCTATGGTATTTTGTTATGGTGGTCCAAGCCAACTATGACAATTACCTTAAATGTAAATTATCTAAATACTAATCAAGACACAGACTGACAGCATGCTTTTAAAAAAAAAAAAGTGATCCAAATACAAGCTGTCTACAAGAAACTCAGTCCAAATCCAACAACAGTAGGCTGACAGCAAAAAGATAGAAAAAGTTATACTATGCAAACATTAATTTTAAAAAAACAGGAGTGACCATATCAATATCTGATAAAGTAGACTTCAGAGCAAAGAAAATCATGAAAGACAAACTATATCAACATCTAATAAAGTAGACTTCTGAGCAAAGAAAACTATGAAAGACAAAAGATGTTACATAACAATAAAAGGATCAATCTACAAGGAAAACAATGATCCTAAATGTGCATGCACCAAAAAACAGAGCCTCAAAATATAGGAAGCAAAACCTGACAGACCTGAAAGGGGAAACAAATCCACAACTATATCTGAATACTTCAATACCCCACCCCCCAGCAACTAACAGAACTACAAGAAAGAAAATCAGTATAGATGCAGAAGATCTGAACAACAAAATTAACAGGATCTAACTGACATAAATAGAAGATCTCACCCAATAACAGTAGAATACATGTTTTTTTCAAGCACCCATGGAAAATTCACAAAGAGATCATATCCTGAGCTATAAAACAAACCTTGACAAACTTTTAAAAATTGACATCATATACAGTGTATGTTCTTTGATCATAATAGAATCAAACTAGAAATCAATGAAAGACAACAAGATAATCTCTAAACACATGAATATTAAGCAACACACTTCTAAATAATCCATAAAGTCTCAAAGCAACTTTTAAAAATATATAAAACTGAATGAAAATGAAAATACAACATACCAAAACATGTGGGACGCAGCTAAAGCAGTACTGATAAGAAAACACGTAGCACTAAATATTTACATTACAAACAAGGAGAGGTCTCAAATCAACAATCAAAGTTATTATTTCAAGAAACTGGGGAAAAAAAGAGAATAAAATAAACCCAAAGCAAGTAGAGGAAGGAAATAAAGATAAAAGCAAAATCAATGACATTGGGAATAGCCAACAGAGAAAATCAATTAAACAAAATGCTGATTTTTTTTAAAAAAAAATCATTAAAATTGATTAACCTCTATCTAAGAAGACTAATAAAAAAAGAGACACAAAGCACCAATATCAGGAATGACATAGGGGATACCACTACAGATCCTACAGCCATTACAAGGATAATAAGGAAATATTAAGAACAACTTACACTCATAAATTCAACAATTTAGAAGAAATGGATAATTCCTCAAAAACCACTCAACTAAGAGGAAACAGATAATCTGAATAGTCAATAAACAGCGAAGAAATTGAATTTGTAATTTAAAACCTGTAAAAAAAGAAATCTACAGGCTTAGGAAATTTCACTGGAGAATTTTATTAAACATTTAAAGAAAAATTAAAACCAATTTTATAGAATCTGTCAATTTCTTCTAGAACATAGAAGAGGAAGGAACATTCTCAACTCATTTTATGAGGCAAATATTACCTTTTCATTTATGTTCACCCTAAAACCTATACATGAATATTCATACCAGCTTTATTCATAACAGCCAAAAACGAGAATCAGTCCAGGTGTCCTTCAAAAGGTGAATGGTTAAACAAACTGTGGTACATAAAAAACATGGAAAGCTACTCAGCAATTAAAAGGAATGAACTACTGATACATGCAAACTTGGATGAATATCCAAGAAATTATGCAGAATGAAAAAAGCCAATCCCAGAAGGTTACATATTGCATGATTGCATTTATATAACATTTCTGAAATGACAAAATTATAGAAGTTGAAAACAGATTAGTGGTTGCTGGGTTTTGAAGAAGGAGGGGCAGGAAGGAGGTGACTGTGGTTATAAAAGGGCAATTGGAGGGAGCCTTGTGATGGAACTGTTCTGTATCTTGCCTATGTTGGTGGATATACAAATGATACAACTGTATGGAACGAAATACATATACACACACAAGTGCAGGTAAAACTGGGGAAATCTGCTAAGATTGATGGATTGTATCAATGTTAATATCCTGATTGTGATACTGTACTATAGTTGTACAAGATGTTACCATTGGGGAAAGTGGTGGAAAAGGTATATAGGATCTCTCTATATTATTTCGTACAGCTACATGTGAATTCACAGTTATCTCAATAAAAATTTCAATTAAACAAAAAACTGTAATTGTTACCTAAGTTCACTTCCCTACAGAGAGTAAAAAGGGTAGAGAGTTAGGCAAGGCATGTGTTATCTACAGAAATCAGTTCAGACTCAAGAGGGAAACCTCCAAACACTACATGCCTTCTAAGGAAGCACACAGTCCAGCATCCAGGTCACCAAACTCTAAATCAGCCAGCCAGTAAGCGAAGCTAAATCCAAACACTCTAGTAGATTTGAAAAAAAAAAAAAAAAAGCCAAGGTAGTTACAGACAACAGAGTATAACAAGAACAAGACAGCAGTGGACCAGAAATACACCACAAAGCAAAGGGCCAGAAGTAATGAGAGCCATAGCCCCTCACACCTGGTTTACTACAGACAGATGCTGTCCACTTCTGAGATGCTTTCTAAAATAATCAGAATATTCAGTGAGAGCTACTTAAACACAACAATTCTTGGCATCCATTATTATAATAGCAATACAGTTCCCTATCTGTTTCAAGGTTGGTTACTTCCTACAGGCTGCAGATAAATCAAAAAGCCAAGTTTGTTAAGAATTATATCTTATATCACCTTACACCCGTTAGAATGACAAAAATATCTAAAACTAATAGCAACAAATGTTGGAGAGGTTGCAGAGAAAAAGGAACCCTCATACACCGCTGGTGGGAATGCAAACTGGTGCAGCCACTATGGAAAACAGTATGGAGATTCCTCAAAAAACTAAAAATAGAACTACCATACGATCCAGCCATCCCACTACTGGGTATTTATCCAAAGAGCCTGAAGTCAGCAATCCCAAAAGTCCTGTGCACCCCAATGTTTATTGCAGCACTGTTTACAATAGCCAAGACGTGGAAGCAACCTAAGTGCCCAGCAACAGACAAATGGATAAAGAAGATGTGGTACATATATAGAATGGAATACTACTCAGCTGCAAAACAGAACAAAATCATTCCATTTGCAGTAACATGGACGGACCTTGAGAGAATTATGTTAAGTGAAATAAGCCAGCAAGAGAAAGATAATCTGTGTATGACTCCACTCATATGAGGAATTTAAAACTATGGAGCAAGAACAGTTTAGTGGATACCAGGGGAAAGGTGGGGTGGGGGGTGGGCACAAAGGGTGAAGTGGTGCACCTACAACATGACTGACAAACATTAATGTACAATTGAAATTTCACAAGATTGTAACCTATCAATAACTCAATAAAAAAAAATCTAAAAAAAAAAAAGAATTATATCTTATATTAAGAGTAAGACCCAAGTGCCTGGTACAAGTTTGACATATAATATTTATTATAGACTAGAAAGGAAGGAGGGAATAATTCATGCATGAATTATAAAAGCCAATGGACCCCTGTCCCATAAAAAGACACATTCACAGAAATTCAGAGGGTTCTTGAAAGCCCCAAAGTCCAGATTTTATGAAACCTAGGTTTAGATTCTGCATGTTGAGGAACCTACCCCAGCAATTTAGGTCATTTGCCTCTTGAAAGCAGTGAGTCAGATAAGACAACTTCTCAAAGCCCTTTCCAACGCCATTACAGAACAATTTACACCCTGGTCCAACCCTCTGATGGGATCACCTCTCTTTCACTGTCAAATGTAATGGCACAGAATTTGTACCTGAACATTTGGTATATCTGACAGGATCCTTACACATATTCACCATCTGGGACAGGTGTGAAATAAAAGGAGGAAGCTAGAGCAACCATGGAAATCTTTTGTGTATCCTTAGTCAAGTCATGAGATCGCTGGTTAGAAACATGAGGTGCAACAGCCTCAGGAAAAGAAAGCAACTGCCATGAACCCACACCACGCAGGACTGGTTAGAACGCAGGCTCAACTTAGCTCAGTTTCAGCAAAAATACTGCTGAAAGCAAATGCAGGAGTCCTCTCGAAAAAGAGTTTTAATCGATAAAACTCATCAAAAATGAATGAAGGAGATGAATTTGGCACATAATACATGATGAATTGTCTAAAAGTACACAAACTTTTTCAGGTCTCCCAATGCAATCTTCACTGACTGCCAGCATAAAAGCCACTCCCCAGTGTACAGCTTTGACTTAGATTTCCTGAGCTGCAGTACAGCTTTTCGGGTACGCATTAAAGTGAACTACTAATAGAAACTACATCTTCCAATCGAAACCATAAAATACTCAACATGGATAAACTGACTCTATCGTACTACATTCCTCACCTAAAGTCTTCACATCAGCCCACTGAGTCCAAAAAATTTACCTCCTACATGGAAAATCGTAGTATTAAACGCTCAAACTCCTTTCCACATAACTTTTTTGGAATACCATCTATTTTGTTTTTTAAAAAAGTCTCATTTTTTTCACCACCTGAATGAAAGAATCAGAGTTATTAGAATAAGTGAAAACACATTTAATTCACAAGAATTTTTACCAAATAGAATTGACTCATTGTCTTAGCAGTGAGTTCCTACATCTGCAGCCCTTGTTTTCAACCTCTTTTAAAGGCCTTACGTTTGCTGCAGTGTTGAAGGGGTGACAGTAAAGCAGTAAAGTAACTAATGGAATCAAAGTTGAATTCCTTAAGGCAGGCGCCATGTTTCACATCTAAATGTTAACAGCACTGGGCTGTGACTAGAGAATCCCTGCATCTCAGGGCTAGCACAGGTCTAAGGCTTGTCTAGATCCAGCCAATGCTTAGATTCCATCTGCAACAATTCCAGGAGGAGGTCTTTCATCCTCTGCTCAACACTGCCAGTGTCTGGGACATGCTGCTGCTTTCTGAGACTGCCCACTCCATCCTCCCAGCTCTGACTGCTGGAAAGTTCTCTTACAGTGGGTACAAATCTGTCTCTCTCTGACTTCCACCCACGAGTTCTAATTCTATCCCTTAGGACCACACAGAAAAAGCCTAATCCTTCTTCCACTTTCCACACGTCAGCCCTTCAAACAGTTGAAGATATTTATCAAGTCTCCTATGATCATTGTGGTAGGCTAAATAATAGTCTCCCCAAAAATGGCTATGTCCTGATCCCTAGAATTTATGAGAATATTATCTTAAATGGCAAATGGGATTTTGCAGATATCATTAAGGATCTCGAGATGGAGAGATGAGCTTGAATTATCTTGGTGAGCCCAATGTAAGCACAAGGGTTCTTATAAGAGGGAAGCAGGCGGGGCAGAGTGAGAGGAGGAGATGTAACAAAGGAAGCAGAGTCTGGAAGCGATGTGTTTGGAATATGGAGGAAGGGCCCATGAGCCAAGGAATGCAGGCAACCTCTAGAAGCTGCAAAAGGCAAGAAAATAGATCCTTCCGGGAGCCTCCAGAAGGAATGCAGTCTTGCACATCCATTTAGACTTTTGACGTCCAGAACCATAAGGTAATAAATCTGTATTCTTTTATGCCACTAGATTTATGGTAATTTGTTACAGTAGCAATAGGAAACTAACACATTCATTCTCTTTCCAAATTAAAAGATTTTTCTCAGCCACTCTTCAAATGATAGTTTCAAGTCTTACCCTTGAGATATTCCCAGTCTTTCTTTTATCTAAAACCCCATATGCTTCCTTCCTCCTATCCCTGTGCTCCTCCTGGCCCAAAACAGTTTTAGACTTCTTCTCCAGCAATGAGCCTAGAGCCCTATCCATTTGGTCCACTTGCCTTTATCAAGCACATGCTCAAACTAACTGCCCAACGAATGCCTTAAGTTGAAATGAAACAACTATTCAGAACTCCCATCAGTTCTGACTTCTACAAGATTAAAAGGCCTTATTCCTCCTCTTCTTTCCTCCCAAACTGAGTAATAATAATTTAACCTTTAGAATCCTCAAGTTCCTCACCATCTCTAGCGATTTAAGAGTGCAGAATGTATATCAGATAGATGACTTCTCAGTTGAGACTCAGTCATATGACTCCTTAATTAATAAAACCACTGTGGAAATTGAAGACAAAATGAAAAGTTCCCTCTTATGTATATGACTAATGTTTCCTAATACCAGTCCCCCTAAACTATACACTTGTTTTTAATTATCACGCAAATTGAAGAATTTATTACAAAAATCAAAAAGAAGTACAGCATTAGTTTAAGCCAAATGTTTTTACAAAATATTTAAATGGTTATATAATAGCTTTATCTGCCAATGTTAATTTCTTCCAGCAAAATAATGATGCAGAAAAAAAAAGGAAAGCGTTTGACAAATGCACTGTAATAAACATTGTGCACATAGTACAATTCACTTCATAGTCTTAAAGGTTCTTCTATCACGCTACTCATGGATGCTGAAGCTTAGTGCACTGATCATTATATTTCAGAATTTTATTAGACATTAAATGATTCACTATAATACTTTCTCATTGAGCTTCTATGTATAAGGGCAAACAGAGCTCTACTTATTCTAATCAAATATATATTTACTGAAGACCACTGAACCCAAGTCCTACATTAAAGGAGAGCGGGAAATTCAAGTGCATATAAGATATGGTCCCCAACTTCAGCTTGCTTTCAATCTTGAACAAGAAGACGGCATACTTATAAATAAAAAGAGGAGTAATACAAGACAATATAACAAATGAGTAGCATAGACAGTTAAGTACCATAAAAGAGTTCAAAAGAGAGAGTGCTCGATGGAATAGAATGGCCAAAGAAGATGAAAGCGGGACTTGACTTGGTTAGGACTCAGAAAGAAATGGAAAATTAGAACATACTAGACTAGTTAAATAGCATAAATAAAGCCAAGAAGGCAAAAGATATGTTCAAAGAATAGTAAGTAAACAAATTAGACATTAGAGAAGTAGAAGAAGATGACAGAAAAAGTGAGTTCAGGACAAATTACAGAGCCTAACAAATCACCCATCACAGAACATTACATGTATCAGGCACTCAAATTTTTAAAACAAATTGTAAATCAAGGTCTTGAATGCTAGACAAAAAAGTTTATATTTTCTCTAGTAAACAACTGTCGAGGTTTCTGGATAATAGAATGACTTACATAAAATAGAATTAACAGTAGTATACAAGAGAAAAGAGAAAAGCAAAAAACCGAAACCAAAACCTCAGATTTGAGGTGGGAAAAGCACAGACAAGAAAGTAGATATGAAAATGAAAGGATGGGAATATAAAAAAAGTATTCCAAAGAAAGAACTGACAAAACTTGGTAATTAGTTTCTCTTCTTCTCATGAGGTAGGTTTAAAGAGTCTAATAGTATTCTAAAGTATTTAAGTTAAGTCTGGGTGACAAGAAAAACTCATTCAGGAATTATTTATTGACTACCTACCACGCCAGTCACTGAGCTAGATGGCAGGGATAAAATAATGACCACGACGATGAACCACCTCAGTGAGGCTTAAAGACTAACAGGGCACAGACAAGCAACCATCAGTTATAACATTGTGACAAACTCTACGGATGAGGGAAGTAAAACACGTAGGAAGAGTACATAGCCCAAAACTGAGAATGGGAGAAGAAACTGACTTTAGGAAGAAAATCAAATGGGGAAAGGGGTGGAACAAGGAGTAAAAAAGTGAAAGTACACATACATACACACATACATTAAGTCTCTTAAATTATGCAGTTAAACATGAGGGATTTAAAGTAAGCTTAGAAATAAATAAATGTAGTTCCCAATTTAAGACCTCTAAAAATTTACCTCTATAATAATTTGATTGGTTGAAACCCAAAATTTTTATTTTCATGAAATACATTACAAGGTGAAACTGCATTCTCAAAAGATCACCAGTCTACAAAGGGACACTAGGGAATTTTATGGGTGATGGGAATATTCTGAATTTTGATTGCGATAGTAATTATATGACTACACACTCATCAAAACCAACAGAAGTGTACACCTAAAAGGGGTGAATTGTACTGTGTGTAAGTTACATCTTAAAGCTGACATTAAAAAAAGATCATCAATGACTTAATTGCTAACTTCAGTGGCAATTATTTAGAGGTGATCAATAGTTACTTAATGTTATATTAGAAACAAAGTATATGCCAATATCACCTTTACTATTTATAGTACTGGATACATATGCTATAAGCACATAAACTTTCTTAATAATTATGTTTTAAATAAGTTTTATTTGAATGGAACTCAATGCATTTCATCCTGAATTCAAGAAACATGTATTAATGCTCAGGCTCAGGATCTAATCCAAGGTCCCAGTTCATTTCCTATCATCATTTTAACAAGTTTAAAATCTAAATCATATTCCTCCTAAATAAGCTCTCCTTCATATTCTCCCTTCTGTGTCTTAAGATTTGTTATCCTTGATACCTGGTATCCCCTCCTTACCCCAGTATCAGGTCTACACATCCTGGGAAATGACTCTTCCTTTAAAGGTTTCCATACTAATCTCTATCCTGTCTAATCTGTCGTAAACACCAGTGCCAGATTAATCATATATTCTTTTATTAATTATATAAACCCCAGCTCAAAAACATTTGGCTATTCTCACTGACTTTAGGATAAAATGCAAACATCTGATCAGCTTTCAAGTCCTCAATAATCTGACTTAACCCTATATATACAACTTTATCTAGACAGTATAAAATGAACTGATTTAAAAATTATGGAAAGGGAAGATACTGGGAAAGAGGGTAAGGAGACAACATACTAAAGGTTTTAAAAGAAGTACAAGGCATATTCTGGAGTAAGGAATAGACAAATTTCATTGGTATAAGAGTGAATAATCGGAGGTAAGGTTGGAAAAGCAGGCTGGGTCCATACTTGTAAGACTTGGGTGCTAAACTGAGGAATTTAGCAGGCAGCAAGAGAAATCATCATAGATTTTTTTGAACAGAGGAATGATGTAACAAAAGTGATGCTCAAGGAAAATTATTCTGGGGCTGGAATACAGGATGGTGGATTGGTGGAGGGGTAAAATAGAAAAGCTAAGATCACAGCTATTGTAAATAGTCTAAGCATAAAGTGAAAAGGATTTAAATAGCTGCAAGAAAGTTAGGAAACAAGGAGAAACGATTCATTCTCAGCTATTGCTGCTACACACTAACCTCCCAAAAACCAATCAGTGTTAGGGGTCCCATCAGGTACCTGTATGGGTGAGTGCATCGAGGTGGTTATAAGATTCATCGACACAGTATTTGAATAATTTCTGTTAACTTTAATCAATCTGTAAAACAATGGCACGGGTGACGCAAAAACATCCAAAATTCCTTTACATTTAAATGAACTTTTGGCAGAAAAAAACATTTGATTTATAATTGCTTACTTCAGTTATTAGTATTACCTGTGTTTCTACAAAGCTAAGCATTTAGATGAAGGCCACCAAAAAATACGATAGGGAAGAGGATTTTGGATGAAAAATTGCTCTAGTTTCTGAAAATGCAAAGATTTGCTTCAGATTTTCATTATTTGGTCTAGTAAGACATTTACACAAATATTGTGAAACTTGTAATAATAATGATGATGTCACCTCATTAAGAAAGTGATATATCAGGGGCTGGCCCCGTGGCCGAGTGGTTAAGTGCGCGCGCTCCGCTGCAGGCGGCCCAGTGTTTCATTGGTTCGAATCCTGGGTGCGGACATGGCGCTGCTCATCAAACCACGCTGGGGCGGTGTCCCACATACCACAACTAGAAGAACCCACAACGAGAAATATACAGCTATGTACTGGGGGGCTTTGGGGAGAAAAAGGAAAAAATAAAATCTTTAAAAAAAAAAAAAAGAAAGTGATATATCAAATTTCATGTAACAAGTGGGATTAGTGAGAGACATATAAAAGAAACTTAATTATAGCATCTAGCAGTGTCTTACACATAAGCCTTGTTTATGCTTTATTTCAATCTGCCTTAGCAATATGTATTAACTTGAATTGAAATAAGTTAATTCACAGAACTGTTTTATTACTATTACTGAATGGTAAATATATCTATTTTAATTCCATATAGACATTAAAAAGAATATAAAATTCAACTTCATTCTTTAAAAATTAATTTCTGTGCAAGATTCAGAGAGGAAACCAAGGAATAAGTCAATTCCCTTCAAAGAACCCAGTTTTGTTTAATTTCCAACAAAATTTATAGCTCATTTAATTCATCAGTTTTTCAGGAATCGTTGTAACTTAAAACATTACTCTCAGATACTTACTTGAGGTTGGAACAGATTATACGGGAAGTAATCTGAGGCAGTAATACACAATGTATCAGGATGCACACAGAAAACAGCCTGTATTTACAAATTGGCCTTCTGACAAAAGATACAATAGAGATGCCTAATTATAATATCAGAAGTACTTACGTAAAACAAGGTTTAAAAACAATAATTTAAAAATAAGGTACTGTGTAAAAACTAAGATGGAGTTTGTATATGTGTCAATTTAAAAGCCTACTGTTTCCCCTAGATTAAGGTCAATGTGTGCAAACAGCTCAGCCTTGATATTGAAACACTGCCACTCAGCAAAGAGGAGATTCAGTTCCTCAGAATAAATTGTATATTAGGGTGCTATATTTGCCACGTTTCTGTTTTTAAGCACTTTGGCCATTTATTGGTAGCTTACCCCAGGTTTGGTTTTTGGTTTTTCATTTACTTACTGACTTGAAATTTAAGGCTGATTCAATTTTTCAAAATGGAAATACCAACAACTCTGCTTGTATAGCCCAGATTGCTTCTGCTTTTACACAAGATCCATCTGGCTATCTAAATGAGGGCAGAAACTGGGAAGCGAGGTGTTAAGTTCCAGAGATCCAAATCAGAGATGTTTACATATAGACTAAAAGGACCATATCTTATATTGATCAAAGCAGTTACCCACAGCAAAATTTCAGGTGTAGAAGACAGTATACAACCAATCGCCAACCAGACACCTCACTACCCAGGCAGAGCTAATGACCTATTATGTCAAGATCATTCAGCAATATGACAGTTACTGCTGTGAGGTGAGGGCTGGAGTTTTCCTGTACAGTTAATAATTTAGCAAAAAATTCAAAATAATGGATGACTTTTGGAACCAAAAGAGGAAAGAAATTCTTTTTGGCTAAAAGATCTTGCATTGTCTAAAAATAATAATAAAATTCCAAAGATACTGAGACAATATGGTATGATGAAAAAGTATTAGCTCCAGAACCAGAAAGATACAATGTAACAGTTAACAAGATTCCCAAAAATGTTCATATTTGTTAATGAGGTAATCCCATGTCTAGGAATGTCAGAGCCAAAATAATTTAAAATAATAAAAGAAAAAGAAAAGTAATTATTACGATCGCTTCTGGGTGGTAAATGATTAGTAGTGATTTTTTGTCCTGATTCTTTATAGTCTACAAAACTTCTGAATAGAGAATTGTGGCAGGGCTGAGATTCAAATTTAGGACTAATAACCAAAATCCAGGCTCCAGACCTTTTTGTAATAGAAGGAGAGTTTTGCCAACACCACAAAAGGCCTGTCACTCAGCAAAGATGAAGCTGACTTACATTTCGGTCCTTACAAAGAATCTCAAACAACAGGGCACTCCCTCAATTTATTTATTTTGAACAACAAAATAGCGTTACAGAAAGCAATCTGGTAAGAAGACAGACTGGAAAGGGTAAGCCTCAGGCCAGAGAAGCGGAACTGCCTGAAGAAATGTGATGACAAGAGGGCACGAAGAACCACAGACACTTCCTGAACTTTTCCAGAGTCAGTCAAATTAGGCAGAATGAAGTTAATGGGGGGATCTGAGGAAAAGTTCTTAGAGCATTGCTTGAAATTCTGTTATCTGCAGTCATATAGGAAGTTAAGAGGAAAATATCACTGAGTAGGTTTAGCAGGGATAATTCCGCACGTCAGTATAGTATAATTTCATACAGTTAATCAGATAACTTTCCTGACATCTACCTATTATATAATGGGAAAATGCCAAGTGGTGGGGAGTGCCAGTAAGGGAGAGGGTGCTGAGACTAGACAGTCAGAAGACAGGGGAAAATAATACCGAGAAGTAAAAATGAGGATGGGATAGGAGGAAAAAAAGGTGGGGCAGAAGCAGAAGGAGTTACCAAATGTTAACTCCACTTGAGAATCTTACCCAAGTCCAGCCCTGAACCCTCTTTCCCTAAAGCCAATGATGCTGTCATTTAAATGTCTTATCCCAGACATGCTACTTCATTCTGACCAAATTAGTAGTGATAATGACCAAACTAGCCAGCATTCCTAGGTTAAGTGTAAAAAATTCAGAAATATTTCATAAGGATAAATCCGAGATGTCAAAGAAAGAATTCATATAATTTTATACTTTATAAAACTATGTACACATTCAGTTTATGGGGAATTATATAAATAATAACGTCATATCTCTCTCCTTTATTGGACTTTGTTTCCAAAGCTTAAGTGTAAAAAAAGGACACATAAGGGGCTGGCGTACTGGGTAAGTTCACATGTTCCACTTCGGCAGCCTGGGGTTTGTGGGTTCATAGCCTGGGCATGGACATATACGCTGCTCATGAAGCCATGCTGTGGGCAGCATCCCATATACAAAATACAGGAAGATTGGCACAGATGTTAGCTCACCAAAAAAAAAAGGACACATAACTTGCTTAATTCAACTGGGTAAGGTCATTTTGTGCTTGTGTTATGTTTTAAAAAGAGAAGGTTTTTGTTGTTGTTGTTTTTAAAAAAACATAGGGGTGCATATGCTACTTTGGATTGTTGATTTCAAATTGTTTGGGTAGATACCCAGTAGTGGGATAGCTGGGTCGTATGGTAACTCTATTTTTAGGTTTTTGATAAATCTCCATACTGTTTTCCATAGTAGCTGCACCAGTTTGCATTCCCACCAGCAGTGTATGAGGGTTCTCTTCTCTTCACACCCTCTCCAACATTTTTATTTTTAGTCTTAGTGATTATAGCCATTTTAACAGGCTATAACAGGTGGTATCTTAGTGTAGTTTGGTTTGCATTTCCCTGATGATTAGTGATGTTGAACATGTTTTCATGTGTTTATTGGCCATCTGTATACCTTCTTTGGAAAAATTTCTGTTCATATCCTCTGCCCATTTTTTGATTGGGCTGTTTGTTTTTTTATTGTTCAGTTGTGTGAGTTCCTTATATATTATGGAGATTAACCCCTTGTCAGATATGTGATTTGCAAATATTTTCTCCCAATTGGTGGGTTGTCTCTTTGTTTTGATTCTAGTTTCTTTTGCCTTGCAGAAGCTCTTTAGTCTGATGAACTCCCACTTGCTTATTTTTTCTTTTGTTTCCCTTGTCTGAGAAGACATGGTATTTGAGAAGATCTTTTTTAGTTCAGTGTCAAAGAGTGTACTACTGATATTATCTTCCAGGAGTTTTATGGTTTCAGGACATATCTTCAAGTCTTTGATCCATTTTGAGTTTATTTTTGTGTATGGCATGAGACAGTGATCTACCTTCATTCTTTTGCATGTGGCTGTCCAGTTTTCCCAACAGCATTTATTGAAGAGACTGTCTTTTCTCCACTGTATGTTCTTGGCACCTTTGTTGAAGATTAGCTGTCCATAGATGTGTGGTTTTATTTCTGGGCTTTCAGTTCTGTTACATTGATCTGTGTGCCTGTTTTTGTACCAGTATCTTGCCATTTTGGTCACTATGGCTTTGTAGTACATTTTGAAGTCAGGGATTATGATGCCTCCAGCTGTGTTCTTTTTTCTCAGGATTGCCTTAGCAATTCAGGGTCTTTGGTTGCCCCATATGAATTTTAGGATTCTTTGCTCTATTTCTGTGAAGAATGTCATTGGGATTCTGATTGGAATTGCATTCAATCTGTAGATTGCTTTGGGTAGTATGGACATTTTAACTATGTTTATTCTCCCAATCCATGAGCATGGAATCTCTTTCCATCTCTTTATGTCATTATCAATTTCTTTCAGTAATGCCTTATAATTTTCATTGTATAAGTCCTTCACCTCCTTGGTTAAATTTATTCCTAGGTATTTTATTCTTTTAGTTGTGATTGCAAATATAATTGTATTCTTGAGTTCTCTTTCTGTAAGTTCATTATTGGAATATAGAAAAGCAACTGATTTTTGTAAAGTTGATTCTGTACCCTGTAACTTTACTGTAGTTGTTAATTATTTCTATTAGTTTTCTGATGAATTTTTTGGGGATTTCTATATATAAGATCATGTTGTCTGCAACAGCGAGAGTTTCACTTCTTCACTCTCTATTTGGATACCTTTTAGTCCTTTCTCTTGCCTAACTGCTCTGGCCAAAACCTCCAGTACTATGTTGAATAAGAGTGGTGATAGTGGGCACCCTTGTCTTGTTCTCAGGGGGATGGCGTTCACTTTTTGCCCATTGAGTATGATGTTGGCTGTGCGTTTGTCATACATGGCCTTTATTATGTTGACGTAATTTTCTTCTATCCCCATTTTGTTAAGAGTTTTTATCATAAATGGCTGTGGGATCTTGTCAAATACTTTCTCTGCATCTACTGAGATGATCATGTGGTTTTTACTCCTCAATTTGTTGATGTGGTATATCATGTTGATTGATTTGCGGATGTTGAACCATCCCTGTGTCCCTGGTATGAATCCCACTTGATCATGATGTATATGATCCTTTTGATGTATTGCTGAATTCAGGTTGCGAAAATCTTGTTGAGGGTTTTTGCATCTATGTTCATCAGCAATATTGGCCTGTAGTTTTCCTTTTATGTGCTGTCCTTGTCAGGCTTTAGTATCAGAGTGATGTTGGCCTCATAGAATGTGTTAGGAAGCGTTCCATCTTCCCTAATTTCTTGGAACAGCTTGAGAAGGATGGGTATTAAATCCTCAAAAAGACGAGGTTTTAAAAAGTCAACTCCTAGTTGAAACATATATCCCAAATAAGTTCAAATGATCATCAATTTTAGCTTCCCCTCCCTCTATACTTTTCTAATTCTCACTGACAAAAAACTAAATTTTACTCATTTCTCTTTTTCCTTGTCAAATCTGGGAAAGAAAACTGTGTGTTCCTCTTGAACCTTTCCACTACGGTGAAACTCTTCTTCAGTCAAAAGACACAGAGTTGTCTTCCAGTCTGGAAAGTGTTTTACTGATTAACGTAAATTTGAACATTTTTCCTCAGCATTGGTAACAGACCAATTCTATCCCCATAGCCGGCTAGGTAGAGTCTAAATTACTGGCCTAAAGAGCTAGAAAATTAATAATGTATAACAGCAAAATACAGAACTATTTAAGTATCCTGGGGTTGCAAAGTACAGAAATAAAAATTGTAATAGATTAATCCTAGAAAAATCTCTGAAGGAGATAAGTTTAGGATTGACTTTTGAAGAAGCATGGCAAATACTCTACTCTGCTATAATGTAGTATGCACATTGGGCACCAATGAGAAATGAGTTTGGAAAGATAAGAGTTGACTGAGCTGTTAGAGGATATTAAATGTCAGAACAGAGAATAACCATAGCAAGGAAAGAACACAATGCTCTATTGAGTTAATTTCCTTAAAATCCAAATGATCACAAGTCAATAAATAGTGAAAATGTTTATTTTACAAGAAAGCATAACAATAAGATCAACATAAGACAATTACTTTGAATTTTAAAGACAAACATGTTTCCTATTTCTATAACAACTTAAATCATTAACTTTCAAGTGTGAAACTGACTTAATAACTAGCTAGTTAATTCCATCAGATAAAAACTAAAATGGCGTATTTTCACTCCTCAGAAAATAAGATGCTCACACAAGGCAAATGAAAAATCTGCAGCCTATGTCCATATGCATTTAATTTTACCACAGAGGCTGAAGTTTTACCTAGATTGAATAAGCTTCTCTACCTTTTTGAACTTCAGCTTTCATTACATTTTTAAACAAACATATAGCAAAAGATGGAGAGAGATTTTAGAAAATTGAAACAAAAGTCAAAGGCTAAATTCCTTGAAAGAAAGGAAATGAATCATTCCCTTTTGTATCTCAGCCTGGCATGGGGCTTAGTACATAGTAGGCATGCAAGGAACATTTGCTAATGAAATGCAAAGGCCTTGCCAACTAGAGGATTAATGCTTGGAAGAATCCCAAGCTAGGTTCCTGGACCAAATATCTGAAAATGTTCTCAATTCTACAACATCATATTGTACTTTCCAACAAGTCCTAAGTGCTAAACCAACTCTGTAATCCAATCAAATGCAACAGTAGTACTATATCCTTTGCATTTTATCTTTGAAATCTGGATCCAAGAGATTTTTAGCACATAAACCAGCTGGCAGCAAAACTTATCCAGTCTCCAAAGTTCCCTTTTATCCCTATTTATAAGTTAAAATATAATCAAATTAGAGTCCTAGACTAATGATAACCTGCATGCTAATCCGAGATCCATCAATAATTAGCTACGTGACCTTGAGCATATCACTTTTCTCCAAGTCTCAGTTTTCTCATCCACAAAATGAGAAAAAAGGGCATTTAAAAGCATTCCTTGGGGAAGTGTATCGATGACTGCAATTTACTTTGAAGTGCATAAAAATTAGGATAGACTGATGGATGGATAGAGGCATGGATTAATATATAATAAAGACAGTAGAGTAAAAAGTTCAAAATAATAATCTAGGTGGTGGATACATCTCCTCCACAGAAAAAACCCTGGTCAAACTCCCAACCTCTCATCTTTCCTATTCCTGAAAATGGTACCACCCCTCATCTAGTAGCTCAAAGCAAAATATCATAAGTTATTCTGAATTCCTCTTCTTCTCTCACCTGCCATCAGTCAGCAAGTACTGTTAGCTCCTCTTCCAAAACATTTCTCAAATCCATCCACTTCATTTCACTGCCACTCCTCCTCACTGGTCCAAGCCATCATTATCTTTCACCTGAACTAAATAGTCTCCCTTCTTCCACTCCTGCCCACTTTCCAATGGCACTAAGAATAAATAAAATCCAAGCCCCTCGTGATGGCTTACAGACCCCCACTGGCCCCTGTCTACTTCTGTGATCTCATCCCTATCACTTTCTCCCTCTCATTTCCTAGGTGCCACCCACAGTGGCCTTTCTATTCCTATAACACACCAAGTTCCTACATTAAGGCCTTTGTACTTCACAATTCCCTCTGACTGGGATGTTTTTCCCCAAAATTTTCACTTGGCAGACTCCTTCCTTCTAGTCATTCAATTTGCAGCTTTCACGTGCCTTCCTCAGGGCGGTCCTCCCTAACCACCCAGTCTAAACAGGACACTCTCTCATCACCCTGATCTATTCTTCCTAGAGCAGCAGAGTGGACCACTTATGAGCACAGACTCTGCGGTCACACTGCCCGGATTCAGCAGCCAGCTCTGTACTTTCCTAACTAGCTTCTCTGTGCCTTGGTTTTCTCATATGTAAAATGGATATAATACTACTTCATAGAGTCACCGTGAGACTAAATAAATATGAAGGAGAACACTTAAAAGCAATGCCTGGCACATAATAAGGGCTGTGGAGTCTTTGCAATCATTATTATGACATTAGTTTATGTCTTCTTGTTTATTATCGATTTCTCAGTTGGAATGTTAACTCCATAAAGAGATCGTTTGCCTCATTTACTGATACATCCCCAATGCCTAGAAAATTGTCAAGCACTTAGCAGATGCTCCATAAATACCTGCTACATGAAAACATTATTATGCGCTGACATTTGATTGTGGTACTATTTCATTTGCCCTCGGTAAACATTTATTTACAAGGTAGTGTTTTTTCTTTGGCTTTTATTTTTGTAAAGATTGGCCCTGAGCTAACATGTGTTGCCAATCCTTTTTTCCTTCTTCTCCTCAAAGCCCCCCCAGTAAACAGTTGTATATTCTAGTTGTAGGTCCTTTTGGTTGTGCTATGTGGGACGCCACCTCAACATGGCTTGATGAGCGGTGCCACGTCTACACCCAGGATCCAAACTGGCAAAACTTCAGAACGACGAAGCAGAGCGCACAAACTTAACCACTTGGCCACAGGGCTGGCCCGTCGTATTTTTTTCTCTTGCTTAAGTTTCAGAAATTATTTGAAAGAAATAAAGCCAGAAAGTAATAAAAACACTGTATCTTGAAGATTCCATTAATTTCTTAATTTGTAATTTAAAAATTCTTCTTTCTCATTTAAAAAAATAATAATAATTTAAAAATAAACATGTTTAAAACAAAACAAGTCAGTCTCCTTTTCCTTCCTACCTTTGCTAAAGCATTAATAGGTTTAGCTCTCACCTGTTCATTTTATACTAATAGTATAATATCTATATCATATATCTTTCTTAGAATATTTAGCAAAATTAAAAGAGATCATTTAAAAACAGCTAGGATTAGAGAATGATAAATCCACTCTCTTTAACGTATCTACCTCTTCTGTCTGAGGAGGGCCACACAGACCCCTGCACTAAAAGGGACACAAGTTAAAGCAAAGTGACGGTGCTTGGGGGGGGGGGGGGGGGCGTGAGCAGAAACTGTAAACAGACACATCCCCTACTGCGGCGCTGGGGCCTGAGGGAATTATACCTTAAGAAGCTTTGGTTATCTGTCATATTAATTGTTGAAAGAATAAAAAAACGTATTAATCTACAATTTAATACGTTATAAAGATGACCATTTTAATGTACTGAGATGTTTCTTAAATAATAACATGGCTATATTTATCACTATAAAATATATCTCAGTTTCCTAGGGCTGCTATAATACAGTACCACAAACTAGGTGGCTTAAAACCACAGAGTGTACTCTCTCACAGTGCTGGAGGCCAGAGGTCCAAACTCAAGGCATCAGCAGGGCCATGCTCTCTCTGGGACTCTGGGTGGAATCCTTCTTTGCCTCCTCCTAGCTTCTGGGGGTGGCCACCAACCCCTGGCACTCCCTGGCTTGTAGCTGCAGCATTTCAAGCTCTGCCTCTGTAGTCACATGGCATCATGTACCTGGGTCTCTTCTCTTCTTAAGAGCCCACCCTACTCAGGAGCCTTCATCCTAACTAATTCCATCTGCAACGACCCTATTTCGAAACCGCGGTACTAGGGATTAGGACTTCAACATACCTTTTAGGGGCAAACAATTCAATGCAAAACATATACCTAGGTATATATTGCATCATTACCTAAAGTTACAAACTTTCAATTCATCAAGATATTATTTATCTTTAAGGTAGACAGAATACATTTCTGAAGTTTGATAATTAATAAAATGGGCCATACTTATTTCTGGTCCCAGCTCTAGGACTATGTTATTTCTATGGTTGAATTAACAGCTTTATAATTATGAAAAATATAATTAGGTCAGTGATCTAAGAAAGTAAACACTCTTTTTTTTCTCTTGAGGAAAATTAGCCCTGAGCTAATTTCCACTGCCAATCCTCCTCTTTTTTTTTGCTGAGGAAGATTGGCCCTGAGCTAACATCCAAGGCCATCTTCCTCTATTTTATATGTAGGACACCTGCCACAGCATGGCTTGCTAAGTGGTGCATAGGTCCACACCCAGGATCCGAACCAGAGAACCCTGGGCTGCCAAAGTGGAGCACACGAACGTAACCACTATGCCACCAGGCCGGCCCCTAAGAAAGTAAATATTCTAAACCTGTTACAAACAAGTGTCATGAATAAAATAACAATGATGAGGGGGCCATTTTGGTTATAATTTCACCTCTGTCTGTTAACATAATAAAGACAACTAGTCCTAAAATGTGATGTACAAAGTAAAATTACATGTATCGAATCCTGTGTTTCTATTTAGTTACATTATTTTTAAAAACAAATAAACAACAACAACAAGCAGATACACTTTCTCCCCCTAGTGAAGAGATTCTTACAGCAACTGGAAGTAAAAGCTCTAGGCAAGAGAGGGACTTGGCCAACTGTATGTGTGGACCACACTCCAGCACAGCTCGTCTTTTGGAATGATTGTTTCGAGCCACGAACTTATGACCAGCTCTTTGAGGTTGTACCACTGCTGAAAGAGAGGGGCCTCCAGAGAAGCACAAAGAAGAAACTCTAATCCTATCCCTGAATCTAGTCTGGGCCCAAAAGTTAGAAAATGGCCACAGGAGGGCTGTGAGCTTTTTTTTTTTTGGAGGAAGATCAGCCCTGAGCTAACTGCTGCCAATCCTCCTCTTTTTTCTGAGGAAGGCTGGCCCTGAGCTAACATCCATGCCCATCTTCCTCTACTTTATACATGGGACGCCTACCACAGCACGGCGTGCCAAGCGGTGCCATGTCCACACCCAGGATCCAAACCAGCGAACCCAGGGCCGCGGAAGCGGAACGTGTGCACTTAACCACTGCACCACCGGGCGGGCCCCCAAGGGCTGTGAGCTTCTAATATCGTTTGCATAGATGCTTCTTCAATCACCACCAGTGCTGGTGACGCAGAGAAACAGTATCTTAGGAGGTGACAAGTTTGCAAACTGTAGGTAATAAGACAAATTATACCTACTCCCATTCCGTGTTTTTTTGTAATGACAAAATATCTCTATATTGTTTACTTATAAAAGGTTCCTTAATGCATTAAAAGTGCTGATGAAATTCTCACCTGCATTATATCACTTTAACAGTGGATTAATATGCCACATTTTAACAATTTTTTATTCTTTCATTTAGTAAGAAATTATCCTAAGATACTATCTATCAGCCTTTCAAAGATCCATTCCCAGTTTTTAAAAAAAAATATAATAGAGTTTGTGGGGCCGGCCCCGTGGCCGAGTTCTTAAGTTCGTGTGCTCCACTGAGGCAGCCCAGGGTGTGGCCAGTTCGAATCCTGGGCGCGGACATGGTACCGCTCATCAGGCCATGCTGAGGTGGCATCCCACATTGCCACAATTAGAAGGACCCGCAACTAAGAATATACAACTGTGTACTGGGTGGCTTTGGGCAGAAAAAGGAAAAAAAAATCTTTAAAAAAAATAGAGAGTTTGTTTACTAAATTAGTCCAGTTTGAACCTCTAAAACAATGCTATCAAATAAACAGTAAAATATCATCTATCTTGAGACCAGGCTTCTAGAATATTTCCAAATCCAGAAATAGGAAACAACATATACACACAAGTTCTGGGGGTAAAGAGCAGCTCCTGATTATCTAAGTAAGAACAAATATAACAGAAAATAAAGGAATACCACCCTAGGTCTACACGCGACCCCCTGAAATTAGACAATCCACCAGGGAGAAGTAAAGAAGCACTACAATTGGCTGGCAGGATCTCTGCAAGGTCAGTTTTTTCTCTGGAAAGCAGAGAAGTGTGGGAGAAGCAATCAGAGTAAAGAGAAAACAAAACTGGAGAGATGAGTAGAGAGTGAACAGCTGATCAAAGGCAGCTGAGGAGGGCGAGGCTGTGAGCTATCGACACAGACAGGCCAGATCTATAGTCTGCACCTTAGCAGTTCCTACAGGCGTAGGCAGGAGCTACAGGAGAAAAGAGAAAGATACCACCTATGCCCCAGGATTCTAGCCTTTGATGCTTAGCGCATTTACACAGTAACAAGCCACTCCATGTACAAGCAACTACAATAGTCTGTGCAACGTTTATACATGAAAAATACGACAGAATAAAATGTATACGTTTATAATAGTCATCCCTTAACAAAGAATTCAATCTTATTCTAACGTAAAATGTACTGGGGGGAGGGCTGCGGACCATGAACTACAGCTACAAATGGTCCCCTCAGGAAATCCTCATATATCACAGTTATCCCTCCCTTTTTTACCTTCTTTGCCTCCATCTCTATCCCAGAAAATGTGAACCCAAACTTTTTCATGAGGAAAAGGCACATAAGCATAAATAAAATAAAATTCCAGAGTGTTCTAATAAGGTTGATAACACACAGAAACTTACAATTTCACATAATTCCCAGAAGAGGGAATCAAACAGGGCTGCTGAATCTCTTGGAGACTAGAGCTGTAGGATAATTCCAGAATGATTCTGGACCTTGGGAAGAGGACTTTGTGGCCCCTCCCTCCAGCGCTCTGCTATTAACACTACTCAGCACTACATCATGCATCATTTTTTTCTGCTTACTCATAGTTTCTTCTCCCATAATTTCAGTTTGTACACGGTTTAGCATGGCCTCGCCAACCCTGACTCTCCCTCCCCACCCCCACAATCAGTGGTGCATTTGGTAAATGCTTACAACTCCCACCACAGCCGTGACAACAGTGAAAACAGAGCTCGGATGATAAGTGCAGTAGCAAACCATTTATAGTATTTCCACCAGACAGACAGGAGAGATGTAAAAAACTCAAGAGCATAGATAGTAGTAAAATGTAGTAAAATAATTAGGGAATGATGTGGAATCTAGGGGGGAAAAAAACTCATAGAAACTGAGCAGAATGGTGGTTGCCAGCAGCTGGGAGGTGACAGGAAATGGGGAGAGGCCGGTCAAAGGGCAGGAACTTTCAGTTTTAAGAATAAGGTCTGAAGATCTACTGTATAACATAGTGACTACAGTCGATAATACTATATTGTATAATTGAAATCTGCTAAAAGAGTAGAACTTAAGTGTTCTCACCCCCTTCCCAAAAAGTAAATAAGTGAGGTGATGGATGTGTTAATTAACTCGATTGTGGAAACCCTTTCACAATGTATATATACATCAAATTATACACTTTATATATACACTTCAAATAAATTACAATTTTGACAGTTGTACCTCGATAAAGCTGAAAATAATAAGGAAATGATTAATTTTGAGTATTAAGTACCTTTGTTATTAATATAATTTATTAGAATTTTATGCAGCTTAATTGTTTTAAATGACTGTATTGGACAGCTAACTTGCAAAATTCCTGAAAATTTAACCATCAATCTTGCGAAAGAGTACAGCCAGTTCCAGTGCATCACTGTAAAACCTCTCGGCTGAAGTTCCTACCCCTAATTGGAAATTCTTTTCTTTTGACTTAGTTCAAGTCCCCAGGAAAGATCCTTACTGGCCCCATTCATCTTTTTAAGCCACAGAAATCACAGGCTGCTGACCAGCCTATGAACTGGTTGCTTCAGTTGAGGTGCCCTCCCTGCCCAGGGTACCTGTGGCTCGCAAGAGAGGCTGAGATCAGTGACATAAAACACAGATGTCTCAGCAGCAGAGATGGGCAGGTAGGACAGACACAAGCTAACCTAATACAAAAGGTCACTACAGATGTTAAGTCCGTCGGCCCTATGATCATTTAAACTACAGGCCATGTCAAAAGAGAAGCTCACAGAAATGACAATGAGTTATCAAGAAAGGGTCAAACTGCATTTAAAATACTGTATTTGAAAAGAGTGTGTGGGAGAGATCTCATCAAGACGGCAGCGTAAGCAGACTCTGAAGTCATCTCCTCCAACGAACACAACCAGGTTACAACTATCTTTGGAAAAATTACGCTGGAGAGAAAACTGAAAACTCGACAAAAAGAACCCCCACAACAAGGGACAGTCCTGACTAAGGAGGAAGAGGCAGAAATTCCTGCTGGAGAGGAAAACAAGAGTGTGTGGGAAAGGGTCAGCTGGCACTCAACATCCTTCTTCCTTATAGTATACCTTCCTGAAATGCAGAGGTTGATAAACTAAAACTATATTTTCCAGACTCTTTTAGTATTCGGGATGCAAATGTGACTCCATCATTAAGATGCAGGACACAAGATATGGAAGGAAGAAGTGAAGCTGAGCCCCAACAGTCTGTAGCTGTTAGCTGCTTTCAACCACCAAAGAAGATCATGGACATGTTAGTGTCCAGTCTCCAGCTTTGAGGGTGTTGAGGGACAGTGGCAGAAGCAGTAGTGCCAGAGTGAGCATTCCAGCATCTAGTCACTAGTTCACAGGCATCAAGGAGAAGTTGTCACAGCAGTGGCCAGATGCTACATTCCAGATTAAAAGCAGTTATGATGGCAATAGCAGTGACTGTTGTGATCCCCTTGATCACAGCTACAGTGGTATTTTCTTGCCATGGTTTCAGTGGCAACCTCCTGATTGTCACTTTCCTCACTGTGGCAGAGGTGGCAGCTCCTGTGGCGAGTTGCCCCAAGGTGTCCTGGAAGTCAGTCTCAGAAGCCTGGCCTAGAGCCCAGCCCTCCAGCCCTTTCAAAGATTCCCTAAGCAACTAATTCCCTGCACGACATCCCTTTCTGTCTCCTACAGGAAACCCTGCAAAGGAGTAGATGGTAGACGGGTTGTAGAAAGATTTTTTCATATCTACACTCGTGCTGTTCTTTCACAGACATACAAAGGGCGCAAGCAAGACGTCACCATTCTGATTAGTCTTACCTAATAAATACAGAATCTCCCCAGAACTGCTGCCTCAATCCCCTTTCTTCAGTTTTGCCTCAAACAGGCGAGTACTTTCTCCTCTGCTGTGGCCAGCTCTCTGTGGCCTGAGACATCTACTTGTCCTGTACCCAGCAGCACAGTCCCTCCTACCAGTCATGTCACTGACATCAACCATCATTACAGCCAGACAAGTTCAAGGATCCTCAGCCAATAACCGCTCACCCACCACATCCCTGAGCAGTCCCTAGCCCTGAACCTCTTCTTCCCCACTGCATCCCCAAGTCAGTCGGGGAAGAAAAAATAAAAGCATAGCTGGCTCTAATCCAGACTTGTAGCATCACCCCTCCAGAAAGGGGCAAGGACAGCGATAGCAGTCTGCCCTACAGCCCCCATTCAGAAGGATTCTACTGAATGCACTGTGAAGAATCTTTCTGATAAGAAAAATAATTTTTCAAAGCTAAACCAACTAACAAGAACAAACACTTAAGTATTCAGCTGTTACACCAGCTAACAATTTTCTCACTATTTAAATCTTAACCACAAGCTACAGCATTATGGAAGGCTAAAAATGCCCTGAAAACCTGTGGCATGTAATGATTAAAATTCTTTCTTGCGCTCCAACTTCTGGGTTACCACTGCCTCTGACGACACTCATGCGTGCTGATGGCCTGACAAACTGAGTCACCACGTTATACTTAATTCCAAAAGAATGCACATTTCATAAAGAGACAGAGTATCTTTAACAGGTTCATTCTTTTTCACTAATTTCCTACAGAAATTCTTATGCCAAAAACTAAAACAATAAAGGAAGGTGAGTTCTAGTCCCCGCTCTGCCAGCCTCATGCTGACTCCTGAGCAGAGTTACCTGCCATTGTTGAGCCTCAACTTACTTATCTGTAGACTAAAGATATGGGCTGGATTGCTATGGCTTCTTCCAGGTGAGTGACTGACTTTCAGCCCAAAGAGGAAACATAACAGCACAAACACTTGAAGAATTAAGAGGCGCCAATCCTCCATACTTGCTTGAACTGCCCTTTCAAAGGAACCAGCTTACTGTGCAGTACTTGAAGCCTGGAAGAAGAGATCTACTTAAAAACAATGAGTTCTTCTTCTATCTAGCTTGCCTAAATTTTATTTAAGCAACGTATACTCTGAAAAGAGTCTGCAGACTTATGAAAAATTCCTAATTCCAAAATATATTCATTTCTACATTCATCAGAACATTTTCTATGCTACCTGTCTCAAGATAAGTGTGCTACCACCTTCCTGGGGAGTGAATTATAGAGCAAGCGGACAGGAAACACGAGAACAAGATATTATTTCCAATCTCAAGTATACAATTTTCACAAGTATATTTATCCTAAAAATATCTAGGCGTTTACATATAACTGCTGAAAAGATCACCTTACAAAGGTAGCAAGAATTAATGCTAACTTACTGCTTGATTAGTAATTCTTGGGAATAACTACTTTATCATGCAGTTTAGTCGTACAGACTGACCTGCACTGTCACCAACTTTGTTTAGAAACAGAACCAAGCAATGAAGCTTTTCTTTTAAGTACTTGTCCAATGTCTTAGTGCATTTAACACCCACTCAATTCAGAATTATAAGGTTTTTCCTTTTAAAAGGGAAAAAGGAAGTAAGACAGGTTTTTCAGATATAATGAAATAATATTGTATCCGGAAAGTGAAGGAGGCCTCAAAACTGTTTCAGTGCTTAGTCTTCCCTGTGAGTCTGCTGTAACCATCGGCATGTTAATCTTCCCGAACCCCAGTTTTCATGCATAAAAGAGAGACGATAATACCTGACTCACAGAGAATAATGATATACAAATGTCTTTACAGGAGACATGTATGTCAACATACACACCCTTATAAACCAAATGAGATGGGTGTATAATGCCCTGACATATGACTGTTACCCAGTAAATGGCAGCTAGTATTATTGTGACACGTCCCCAAGTCAGAATATTCCCATTAGACTTAGAGCAAGGTTGTCAACTGAGAGTTGCCAGCAAAGACAGGCTGATATGTCACTCAATCACTGTGAGCTAGCTCTAGTTAGCAAATCTAATTCTATTCAAAGGAAATTAAATTTTTCATTAGTATGTGCATTCCAGCTTAAATCAAACACCGAAATTAGTGAATAGTATCCTCAGCTAAAATTAATAATATTTTGACAAAGTATCCTGCCAAAAGCTACAGAGAGGGGTGAAGATATAGTTCTGTGAGCAGCGGTAGGGAGGCTGTGTTATTTTAACAGATTTCATGGCTTAATTAACCAATATATGGAATTAATATTGGGGAACTCTGGTCACAAGAGGCTTCTGCAGTAGAAGCAGTGATTTTCCAAATATGGTCTAAGATATCCCAAGAGGGACATAAACTAATCTAAAACTACAAGGTCCCCACTATGATTCTTACTGACAAATCACACTATTTTTATGTACAATCAGTGTATTTACCAATAACCTACCAACATTTAACACTCACTAAAGGTCCAACTACCAGATAACACTTGGCAGAACTACAAAACTCCTACAGTGCATGTCACACATAAACAGACAGCTGATATCAGAACTATTATTTCTATGCCACCAAAGTTGAAGACACTAATACAGCAATTAGAATATAAAAAGAACGTGAAAAGACATTCAGAGTACCAGCCCCTCTCTTTCACCCCTCCACCTCTACTCTAAGTCCCTCTGTTCCTCCCAACCCCCCGTGGAGGCAGGAAAAAACTTAACAAAGGTGGTCAGGCTTTATCCTATAATGTCTGCCAAATAACTTTTTTTGTGATTAAACAGATACCACATTACACACTGAAGTAGGGTTTCAAAGTTAAGAGTCGGTGAAGTAGTTCCTTTACGTATAACTTCTATGAGATCATGATTAAAAGGTATTATTAGGGAGCCCTTAGAAATAATACTATAACAATGGAATATCAATTTATGTTTTAAAAGACCATTGTTTTAAAAGCAAAACATCTTGGAAAGCAGTTAGTTTAGAATTTCATTTTCAAAATGGTACACCAATATTAAGTTTTTAAAACTGTATTAACTAGATTAATAATCATTTTCTCAATGCCAAAGATGATTAAATGATCCTTTAAAGTATTCCACCTACCTAAGAACAAGCAGCATTGGTTTAGAGAATCTTATTTGATGCAAAAAAAAAAAAAATCAAAAAACTACAAGCAGTACTTTTAAATTGTGCACAATAAGGTATCAACATCCAATTTTTTAAAGAAACAGCATTAAGATAAAAGCAGTTTTTAGATAAAAAACATAAAAAAATGATAATATTTGAGTAAAATGTCTGAGTAATATCAGTGCCTCAGTTTTGGTCTATAGCCAATATCTGGTATTTTAAAAATGAAAATTTTATGATAACTGTGTACTGCTGTTGGCTTCCAAGTAGGAGAGATTAAATGTTTTAAAAGAGGCCATTTTCTGCAGTGTTGTCTCCCCAGCCTCCCAACTTTTGAGGAACTACCCGTCCCTTATCTCCTGGGGCTCTGACACAGTTATTAATCACATTGTGCTTTCTCTACTCAGCTGACAGAGGAGACACATCATCCAGACATCACCCATCACAGTACCCCATTGCCCGCTCTCCACAATTGGTCCAAGAGATGGGCACAGGACCAAAGTCCCTGCAGGAGATTTGTTACTGGGTTCTAGAAAAAAGATGAGAAGCTTTAAGGACTCTGTATGACTTGGGGTTCACAGCCATCTTTCCTGATACCCTGACAGCTGAGCTGAGAAAGAAGCCAACTTGGAGGAAAAGAGAGCCAAACAGTCCTGATGACCATGAGCCGAGAACGTGAACTCAGCTGTTACTGTCCTACGCCTGGGTCTGCACGTAGGTAAGCCAATAAATTTCTTCTTAGCCTAAAGAACCTCAGTAGAGTTTCTGTCACTTGCTGTAGAATCCTTACAAATATAGAAAACGACAATGTGAATTACAATTTTTTTCCTTCTTGCTTAGATCTAAGCTACGTATCACAAGGTACCTGTTGCAAACTGGACAACATACCCAGAGGACTCTATCTCCAGAACCACTCCAGCAAAGGAGACGTTTAAAAGTTATTTTATTAGATGAAAAAACAAAGCTAACTTAGCTTAATTCTACTTAAGTTCATAAATAAAGCAATTTATTAATAAACACTTCTTTTCTCTTCCCTTTTGGGGTGTTTCATTTCATAGAACTACTTCTGTTAAATGTCATCATGTATAGTACAATCCCATTTTTCACAGTCACACAAAATTTCTAATCAGAGCGACAATGAGATACAGGGTAGCTTCTCATAAACTTCCCTGCAGCAAGAAAAATAATTATGTGTTTAAAATTCTCGACAAAAAAATAGCAAAGACCCTAAAATGCCAGAAAGTTTTAATTAAGTAGATCAGTTACTCTTCCTACTGCACAACCAAGACCAGAGGGGAAGCCTCTAAATAGATCTTAATTATTAATAAATGTGAAGCAAAATTTCTTTCCATAATATAAAAAATTTTCAAACTCCAAATAAATTACAGCAAAAAAGTTTCATCCTCTATATTTCTTACTGAGTCTCTAAAACACTATCTCTAGTATAAGTGTTAATAAAACAAAGAACTTGACCCTCTATGATCACTGTCTGTCCTTTCTTGGGTATTTAGATATAGCACAAGTCAAACTATGGTCTCAAAATGTAGTCCCTGCTCCCCTGGCCATGCGGGGGTAACTGAAATTGAGAGCAGGGTGGGGGAAGAATGGCTCCTAAGAACCACTGCAAGGCAGAGGCATTGGGATAAACCTGCTGGGGTTGGGGGAAAATGGAGATATAATGGGGCTACTTTTTTCACTGGAAGTCAATCAACAGTGACTATAACAAAAGAGAAGGCAGGATTAAGGTGGAAATAGACTTTCAATTCCCTTTTTACTAGACTAGCAAATTAAATTTCCCATAAAACTCGTAGGCTTCCAAAGCAACCCAAGAAAGCCTATAAGCATAAAGCAGAGTACTAATGGCAATATTTCAGTTACACTGCGGGTTTAATGAAACGCTTATTACATTATGAGTTGAATAAGGCTAAAGGTAGAAATAGCATTAAGCACCTTACCAGCATTATTTCTAGAAGAAAAAATATTTCGAGGTCCAATTGAAGAAAAAACAACTTATAGGAGGCAATTCATAACAGAACTACCTATACATTTAAACAACTAATATGATTTTCCCTCTAGTTTCCAAATATTCTATAATGTGGGTTTTGTGCTTTTATACAAAATAAAGTTTTACACACACACACACACACACACACACACACACCCCGCCCTGCTGGGATGGACTTACCTCTAGACCTTCCTGTATTGAACATTCTTGCCCCGTGTTTTTCTTCTTCTCTGCTTCTTTCCCACTACTGAGAAGATCCTAATTCCACTCAACCAAAACCTATCCATCTTTCAAAGCCAGACTAAGTCCAAAATTCTTCACAGTTCCCTCCCCAACCAGCCAAGTGGGAAAATAAGGGCAGGTAGCAAGGATCCTAACAAGACATAAAAAGAATGACACCTTTCTTTCATCTCATCTATACATTTAACTTCTACAAAGCCATTATGCACACTCAGATGAGGACAATTTCTTAGAATTAAAAGATAGGTTTTTCATCTAGTGTTCAACCAAAATACAGCAATGGGTTCCAACATGGGCAGAAAAATGGCGTATAGAACTCATCCTAAAAGTGGTACAATACAAATATAACGTATAAAATACAGCGAAAATAAAATACACGTTGTATTGTAAATAAAACACAAACACAATGTATTTTGAGCAATTTAAATTTAAGGGCTTTTCAAAAGAAAATTTTGTTTATATTTGATTTCTCTCTGTTTGTAGTGACTTGAGAACCCAAATCCTAAGACACAACTCCAGGCCACTTTTTAGAACAGCACACTAGGCAGCCAATTAATTAATCAAACTTCCACCAAAATTCATACTAAAACTTACCTAAAGACTTTTCTGTGCGTACTGGGAGAAAAGGGAAAAAGGTAAAACCTACAGGTGTTCCTTAGCACGGAATCAAGTTCCCACTAAACTGTGAGCTTCTTGAGGACAGACCATTTCTGACGCATTTTTGTATTTTATATTTTTACGTCACCAGTGCTAGCTCACACGGTGGGTACACCACTAAACGTTTGCTCAGAGAATGAATGTGTGCCAGTAATACAACTTTCTATTTTCTATTTATGAAGTAAAATAAGTACTTTTGGGGGGAAAACATTACAAATAATATTTGTTAAAGGAGACAGAGAGCAACAGACTTGCCTCTCTTCCCCCATAAACGAGTCTCTCAGAACACCAGCCTCTGAGCTACTGAAAAACTTACCCTTAGGAATGGTTTTAAATTAAGGGTATTCATTCTTTCAACAAAACATAGGATTACAAGGAAATTATTTCTCAAAATTTTAGAAAAGAGGGGCCAGCCCCATGACCAAAGGGTTAAGTTCACACATTCTACTTCAGCGGCCCCAGGTTCACCAGTTCGGATCCTGGGTGTAGACCTACCTATGCACCACTCATAAAGCCATGTTGTGGCGGCATCCCACATAGAAGAACTAGAATGACCTAAAACTAGGATATCAACTACGTACTGGGGCTTTGTGGAGGAAAAAAGAAAAGAGGAAGATTGGTAATAGATGTTAGCTCAGGGCCAATCTTCCTCACCAAAAAAAAAAAGTTTAGAAGGGAAACAAAAATAATTAATTAATTAAAAGAGACACAGTTCTAGTCCTCAATACCAAAACAATTATCTTTTGTCAAATCACAAACAACTAAAAATGGACTTGGAAATTGGCAGAGTTTGAAATCGGTAGGTAATGTTGAAGTGGTTCATAAAAATGAAATTCTCCTACAACATACTCCCAAAACAATAAGTGCCCACAAAATTTACAAAGGACTTAGGGGTTACATACAAAAGACATTATATGAAACATTCACCTGAGCAGATTCCGGACTGACTTCTTAAGTCAGATTCTTAAATGCAAGAGGTTTGTTTTATCATTAATTTACATAAATCAGAGACCAGGCCAAAAAAAAAAATCACTGAAATTTATCTCTGATAATGAGAGGTTTTATAAAGTACATCCCAGGATCTCAGAAGAAAAACAATTTCTATTCCCCAGGAACACAGTTATGTTCCATGAAAATCAGTTTTAGCATTAAACTGAATAAAATAAAAATGATCTGAAAGTCGAAAGGGCCAAATGTTAAGTCCTATCACTGTGGGATAAGCCCAGTACTCATATGAATTAAAGGCGTTAATGAATAAAGTCCAGAACCTGAACCTTGAGTCATTAAAACCAACTTCAGACCGAAAAACTTGCTACCAAAATTTGAGAAAGCAGGAAAGTTTCAAGTTTAACGTTTATCAAAATTTGATGCTATTTTCCCTAACAAAGGGGCTGCCTCATCCAATCTCTAGTTTCTATTGTTTAAAAAGGTAAAGAGAAACTTTTTTGTATTGCAAAACTAAGAGGCTAGAAATTAACTCTAATTTCTCTCACTCTTTGCTTCTTCAAATATTACAACTATCTAAACAAAACTCACCGAAAGTCCCAAGTTACCCACTAAACCAAAAAAACTAACAAAAAGATCCAAGAGTTAAGAGAAGAAACGGGTAGAGTTATGCATTACTGACCTAACATAAACATCCTTACTTAAAAGCATCTAGTGATGTTTCTTCACCAACGGGGAATGTATTTCTAGGAATGTGCTCATTTTAACAACATTTCCTCATAAATCAGATGTTTCAAAGAGTCAGTGATGAAGACTTTTACCTCCATTTATGAGCATTAAACAAGATCTGTTTCAAATTAGTTTTTGTTTAAACAAACTGTATCATTGTTCCTCCTGATTTTCACCTCTAGACTTAGAGCAGCTGAATACAATGCGTGCATAATAACATAGTAGACAATGATTTCATGTACTTATTGTGTCAATACTCAGTCTCTGGAATTAAATCCACATAATTTACAACCCCTGAAATATTTGTTTAAGGTAGACAAAGAAGCGAATATTCCATAAAACTCTGCACATTCATGGTTTGGAGAATTTTAGAACAAAATTAACTACTTCAATCATTAATCAGAATAGAAACTTTCAAAATATACTCTGAAGTAAAATCAAAGAAACTAATCCTGGTCACAGGACTACATCATGAAACAATTTCACCAGAGGTCCAAATTCCAACTTCCTTTACTACTGGGAAAGCACAAAGTTCAAATTCAAGTAAACTTTTCTCTGTAGAAAAATAACAGGGCTGTAATTAAGAAAGAGGTGACCAGTTGGGTCAAGCAACAGGTGGAACCAAAGATTCTCCTAGAAGCAGGAAAGTACTGACTGCTAAGTATTACATTAATACTAAATAAGAATAAGAATTCAATAAGAAATTCCCTAATTTTATCAGGAAAAGCCTCAGATTAGAAACCATATTTTAAAAATTACTTTCGAATCTCCATTACAGATTATAACAGAAGAAAGAAAGAAAAAAAGAAAAACCCAAATCAAAGCTAAAGACAGTCACTGGCAGCAAGAACCTTCAGCAAGTCATCTGGGTGATGGTGCTGTCTCTGGCTGGCTCTTCCTAGCATCTACTGGAAGAAAAGGAGAAAGTTAGGCAGAATGAGTGCTCCAGCAGCCGTGTCCTACAGTCCAGCTCTTCCTTCCACCACGGACTTTGTCAGAAGACAGTATGACATCATTCCCTGCTAATGTGACACCTTACAGAAATGGTTAAATTTACTCCTGCTCTGTGCCAGCTTCTAAATGATATGTTATGAATATAGTTTAATAAAGAGTTACTAATCTAGACGAGACAGAGTGCTGAGAGCACTTTACAATGCCCTATTAAATTGAAAAATCCATTTCTCTCACAAAGTCTAGATAAAAGGGGAAAAAACACCAATGTGATGGACAAGTTCCTTTTTAAATTCCCTTAATTCTGTATTTTCAGACTTTTCAAAATTAATCCCAACAGTAAAAAAATCTGTCTCCTCTAGAGATAATATTTATGCTGTTTTTAATCACACCCAAAGTTCTACGAATAACCTCAAGTTCTTAATTCCTAATATTTAAAGTCTTGTGCTTAACCTGCAAAAATCTTGCTATTTCATAAGAAGTGTTTAAGCAAAGCCATTTAAGAAAGCCATTTAATATAATGCCTAACATGAGGCTATTAAGAAACTAAGAATACTATTCTGTTTAAAGAGATTAAAATTTTTAAATTACAACTTGCTTAGAAACAAGAATACTAATCTCAGATGACACATAGTGGTATCTTTTAGAAATTACTGAAGTAGAGTGTATCTTTTAAAAATAGGTGTAGTATTCAGAACTTTTATTATTAATGATTACAAAATGTGCTACACCCAGTAACATAAATTATTCCCTTTATTTTAGCGAGGCATTTAAAATAGGATCTGTGGTATCTGTGGTTGTCAAGAGTGCAAAATTTTATTACTATAAAAAGGTCAACTACACTTTGGGGCATACGATGTTTACTCAACACAACTATTTATATTACTAGATACACACTAAACTTTGAATTATCTTCTTAAACTTGATATAAAGGTGTGAAAACATATAACATGCAGACCAGACTAATATTAAAGATACATTTCCCCAGTCTTCTAAAAGAATGATAAAAATGTGAGAATATACCAACTTCCTCAATCTATCAACTTTTAAACTATGTTTGAAAATACCAATTATACTCTCATATATGCCCCAACTAATCAAAACAAAACACAAAGCAATGATGCAGATATTCTCATTATTCCCTGACTCATGGGATTTCAACTAAATGACAACTAGATCAGTAAGTGCTGTATATTTCATATTCCGCATATTACAGACAATGCCTGACTGGCAAGATACAGCCCAAAAGCCTTTCCTCTACCCTTCACATATGGCTCTAAAAGTTTGAGTTAAGAAAGAATTTTTGAATTCACAATACTACACAGAAAAAGATGTTTTAAGTCTGCTAAAGTTTTTTAGATTAACAACAATACAAAGAAAACCTCACATAAACCCAGAAGATTAAAATGAATGCGATGGAATAGACCACGTGAAGAAAATCTTAATTTAAGATTGCAGGCACATGTGAGTGTGTGTGTGTGTGTGTGTGTGTGTATACACCCACAATACACACACATGTATACTGCACCACAAACCATCAATTCAGATTAAGCCCAAGGAGTGTTAAAGAGAGATTCCCAAAGTGAGCTGCTGAGAAAGAAAAAAAAAAGGTTAGGGAGCTAACATGTTAAATTTTCTCCAGAATTTTCTAGCATTTTGTGGTAAAGGGATGGAACGATTTCTCTAACCCGTCACAATTAAGCAGCCCATTATATTTTGATGCATTGTATATTCAGTAGAGCACATTCAGCAAATATAGTTTGATTTCTAATAACGCTGTACTCATAATTCTGCCTCCTACAAACATCTCAGAAAACATAACCACGTTCTACCGATGCTGAAACGACCAACACTGTTACCGATATCAAATACGTAAGGACTATTACAATACTATTAGATTTCACTGTACGCAGTCTGATCAATGCTTTGAAACTAGCAAGTATGCCATAAACGTAATATGCTTTGCAGCAGATTTTACTAGCATAAAAGATACCGAGGCAACAGGGGCCCTTTTTATCCACCACTTCAACAAAAGTCTGTAAAAATCAAAGATTTACCAAAGCTTTTCCTCAGCGAGGCACCTAGGTCTTCCTTCGAAAACCAGACTATTCAACAGCTCCCTACCAAGAACACACCACTCTACCACATAGCACATATTGTACACCGTCAGTACCGAGACACTCGAACCACCTGGACTGACAGAGTTAGGTTGTCAGCTCCGAGGCATTGTTAGTGTGCAACAAACACTGAAGCAGCTAAGCCCTCCCAGGTACACTAGGTGGTAACCTTGGCACTAAGTGCCTCGATAGTGCAGACCTCTTTCTCTATTAGAAAATGCGTAAGGCTGTTGCAAGGAAAATGCTACAACCATGAGGATCTATTCACAAAGAAAAGGAGAAAAGGGCTGGTTTTCTCTCTATTCAAAAACTCTGCGGTGGGAGACGGAGGCACAAATCCAAGAAACCCCGCTTCTGGTCGCAATCCTGTGACAGCCCGCACAGCAGCCTGGCCGAGCCAGAACTCAGTTTTCCTATCGGCAAAATGGGAATCACCACCGCCACCCTGGCGCCTCTCCAGGGAGTCCGGCACACCCAAGAGGGCTAAGACTACCCTGGACCATAAGAGGTGGGGAGGGGCCGCTGCTCCCAGACGCCCACCCCGGACCTCCCCCGACCCCCGCCACAGAAAGGCAGGGCCGGCGTACCTGGCTTCACAGTCTTGAGACGGATGGGCTCGCGGAAGTGGCGGATGACAGCCAGTGTGTCCCGGTTGGTAAGCCCGCTGACAGGCGTCCCGTTCACCTCCAGCAGCACATCCCCCGGGCTGGGCGCCTTGCCCGAGACGACGCAGCAGGTGCCCCCGCCGGGCTCGTCGCGGAGCCGCCCCAGGTAGGGGAACTCACCGCGCTCCGCGCCGCCCCGGATCTCGGCGCCCAAGTCGCCCGGGGGCCCGGCCCAGGACACCGCGCACTCCTGCACCTTGCTGAGCCAGTGCTTCTTCTTCTTCAGCGTCTTCGACATCCCGAAGCCCGCTGCACCATGGGGGAGCCCCCGCGCGGGCGGCGGGGGCGCCGCGCCGGGCCCCTCTCAGCCTGGGGCCCCCGGCGGCCCGCGCAGCCCGGCGAGGGGGGCCGCGCCGCTCCGGCACCCCCGCCCCCGACCACAGCCCGCCGGGGGCCGGGCCGCCCCAAGCCCCGAGACGCCCCTCGGACGCCCCTCCCGGCTGCGCTCCCCGGGGCTGCCCGGGCTCGGCGAGGGCCACCCCGGATTAGGCTGAAGAAAGGAGAAGGGAATGGTCCCCAGGCGGCTCCGTAGGGGCTTCGGGCGGGGTCACAGCCGACGGCTGGCCCCCGGGCTTCGCGCCGGAGCGGCGGGAAAGGCTGGAGCGGGGGGGCGGGGAGGTGAGAGGGAAGAGCCGAAACGGGAAAAATCCGCCGGGGGCGCGCCGAAGCGCGCGTAGTCCCGGCGCCGGATCGATCGTGGCCGCTGCGGAGCCGGAGCGCCGAGACCAACGCCTGCCCAGGCTGCCAGGAAACTGCCGCTTTCAAACCCGCCGCAACCTCCTCCTCCTCCCTCTTCCCTTCCCCCCCGCCCTCGCCCATCCCTCACCCAGAGCCCCGCCCCCTCCCGCCGCGCGGCGCCCGGCGCGCTGCCGTCACCGGCCAGGCGCTTGGGAACGAGCCCAGGCCCTGGACTCCCTCGCCGGGGATTGGCCCCCGGCGGGCAGGGGGCGGACCCGCGGCGAGAATGAGAGCCACCGATTGGTTGGTAGGAGTGGAGGAGGCGGGCACTAGGATGACTGAAGTTTAAAGAGGGAGGAAAATAGAAGTTTGAGGAATGAAGGAGGGCGAGGGGAGGGGCAGGGGAGCGAAACCCGCTCCAGGTCGGAGGGCGAGAGAAGCCCTGGGTGCAGCGGCTCGAGCCAGGAGAAAACTTGGACAGCAGGGGCGACAGAACTCCTCGAGGTGGAGGCGTGGCTGGCCAGCCGGGCGGAGTCGGGGGCGGAGCCTCGGGGCCTGGGCGGGGCGCTGAGAGGAGCGGGCGTGCTGTGGAGAGAGGACGTGCTGAGACCGCGGCCAGAGGTGGCGGGACCTCGGGGGTGGCCTGTTGCAGCCGGTCATTTACCCCGAGTCGCTGTTTCCTGTTCATTCATTCAACAAGTGTTACTGAACGCCCACTGAGGCAACCAGACTCCGGGGTCAGGTTGATGGAAGGTAAAATAGAGCCCAGCACATTACTGTGTGACCTCTGGCAAATTAGACAACCTCTCTGAGCCGCAGCATCCTCAGCTGAAAGTGGAGATAATTATACCCCTCCAGGTTGTTGTGAAGATTACATGAGGTAGATATAAAGTATCTGCAGAGTGTCTGGCAGAGGGTGGATGCTTCTTACCATTTCGTAGCTGATCATGATAACAATGACTTGATGTCAGAAATTGTGCTAGGTACTGGGGTTCAAGGAAGAAGAAAACAGAGGCCCTACTCTCAAGGTGGTCACATTCTAGCAGGCGAGACTGACAAGTAAGCAGACTGCCTTAGGTGAGGTAAGGAGTGGAGGTGGAAGGTGGATTAGGAACTAGCCTAGTAGCTAGCTGACCTGGGTTGGAGTCCGGGCATGCTACTTACTTGCTGTTTGATCTTAGCCAAATCTCAGCTTCAAGTTTACTCCTCTGTAAAGGAGGTGGAGGGAGAGCTAACATTGAATAAAGGACATCTTAGGTCCCTTCCAGCACTAATTTTTCAGAAACTCTTCCTGAGTTTTCTCTCCTCCCTGGATTGACTCACACTCTCTCGTCTTTGTCTTTTAAAAATCCTGTCCATCCTCATATCAAATGCCATCTCTTCTGATTTCTTGTCCTTGGGAGAAAGTGATCTGTCTGAGCTGTGCGACTTTGTTCCACTTTTGCAGCATGCCACTTATTTATGTAGTCTCCTTTCCTGGTTGAGGAAAGCCCTTCTTTAAACTATGAATAACTCCACGGAATCTCACCACATTTCAGAGAGCCTGGACCCAGCTTCAACAGCTGCAGTGATCTGTTCACACCATTGTATCAGTCAGGGCCTGGCAGGAAACAAATGGTACTTTGCAAAGATGTGGGCAGGGTGTGGGAAACCACAAGGGAAGTGTGAAAGCCTGGGGCTACAAGCTCTGAGATCTGTAGAAGGCAAGGGAAGGGACAGTTACCAAATCTCAGCAGAGAAAGGGCAGCAGGACCCTCAGTCCAGGGATACAGCCAGCCTGAGTAATCACCCAGGGAAGAAGCTGGGGGATTTCTAGCTCACTCACCTCCCTCCTCCAGTCTCCTGCTGGTGCATCCCCAGGGCCACATTCAACCAGAAGCCAGAGGACCGGATGATGCAGTCCGTATCAGTCAGTCACACAGAGAAGAGGAAGCAGTGCATCTGGAGAAAAAAAGGGAAAATACCCAGCGCAGACGTGCATTGCTCAGATTTACCCAGATCTGAGATAAAGCTGAGTGCTTTTTTTCTGAACTACTACCTACACTAACGGATTCCTGCCTGAAATCTTGATAACCTCCACTTCATCTGTTCTCACAGCAACTCTGGGAAAACATCTTTTCCCTGCCCAGATTGTATCCATTAAGATGGCTTTGGCCACAAGAAACAGAATATCGAAGTAACAGCAGCTTAAAGCATGAGGTCATTCATTGTATCTTTAACATGAAGTTCAGATGTAGGTAGTCTCAATGTTAGTTCAGCAGCACAGTCATGTCATTAAGGACCCAAGCTCTTTTTTATGCTTGCTCTCTACCACCTTCACATGTTGGCTTTTGTTTCCAGGCTTGTCAGCTCTTGATTACAATGTGGTTGCCACAGCTCCAGACTTCACATCCTCAGAGGTCATTGTACAAGCAGGAAGGGAGGGAAAGGCAGTGCAGCTCCCATTTTTATGAAGGAGAAAAATCTTTCCCAGACTGCCCCCCCCCCCCACAGTGAAATCTCCCTTACTGGCCAAAAAATGGTCACATACCCACTGCAGACCAGTCAGTGACGATAGAAAATGGGATTGCCACAGTTCATTAAGCTGAGCATGAGTCACTCCCAAACGAAATAGGAGTTCTGTTTGAGAGGAAAAAGGGGGCATAGTTGTTAAGTAGGCACCCAACGGTGTCTGCCACATGCCTCAACCAAGAATGTTATTGACTCGTGGGCAGAAAACTGCATGATTAGGAGCTTGAGGTCTGGAGTCAGACTGCAAATCCCCTCTTTTCTACTCATTAGCTCTGATCTTGAATAAACTATTTAACCTCACCTAACCTCAGTTTCCTCGTCCATAAAATGGATATAATAATAGTCCTCACCTGAATGGTTATGAGACCTGAATGGAGCTCTTTGAGTTAAGCAAGCACTTAACATACGATTTGGCATATAAGCAAACACTCACATTATAATTTTAGTTTGTGTTAAATAGTAATATTTGTGACAAGGCTAAAAGCATTGCTAATCACCTTTATAATTCTGTAAGTATTAAATTCATCCATTTTAGTGCTTAGGTTCAGTTTAAAAAATATCCTAGAAATAAACTACCCACTCCAGTGAATTAATTCTGGTAAGATACTATTCGAGAAATTACTACGTAATCAAAGGGGTCACTCTGTAAACTTCTCTGTCTAAAATGGCACCTATCCAGATAATCAGATTGTGTCTGTATTTATCACTGCTCCCAAACCAAACGGTTTGGCTTAATAGTTGTGATTTCTATTGGGAATATTAATAAGCCAAACAATATGGAAGCTGGTTTAACCAAGTTGAATTTGATGCTCTCCAATGTTTCTTTGGGCCCCCTCTATCTAATTATAGAGATAAACGTGGATATGTTTCAAGATGCATACTGCCTGAATTGGGTCCCAAGACAGCTGCAGTGGCTCCATGTAACACAAGTATCACAACAATGTCCAGAGACTCAAAGGAGGGAAGAGGGTGCTTCTTTCCTTGTTTCCTTTTTGTAGATCAAGGAAACCTTTCCCAAAGGCTCCCAAGCAAGACTTCGCCTCCAGCTCATTGACCTGAACAAACCAAAGATGCAAAGGGTAATGAAATACGAGTATCCAGTTCACCATCTGGTGCTTAGAAGGGGATCCACTGTCTTGTAAACTACACGGCTGCTCAATATCTGGATAAAATTTGGGGGGGTCTCTTAGCAAATATGAAGAGGGGAGATTGCCTTTTAGGCAAGCAATCCATAGTTTCTTCCGCAAATACCTTCCATTGATTTCCTTCTAATATTTTTTGGCAAGGTGAGAAGTTTGTTTGATTTTGTAATATTGTGCTGTTTTCCTAATGAGTTAAATAAACCCTTTAAGCAGTAAATTTGCAAGTTTTTTGAATTGACCCACGCTTAGTTACTCCTTTGTACAATCCAAGATGACTCGTACGGTGGTATGGTTTGTGCACTGGACAACTCCAGAGGCATCACTCACATTGGAGGCTATGTAAGTACTACCCCTGGAGTTGTATGTGGCTCTGTGCCAAAGCAGGGCAAGTGTGGGAAGAAATGTTAGATTTCATTTATTTTTATATTCTCACTAGTTTCTTTCATGGAAACCTGAATTTCTAGTAACAATAAATCAAATCGTTATTTAGATGAAGTCATTCTCAAGCATTAAGGTGGAGGAGAGTGGGGGAGACGTAGACACATCAAACAAATATTTGCCTTCTACACAGAATACAAGAACATTCATCTGTTTTTAGTCCCATAAATTATTGTAATAAAATTATCTTGAATTTTGAAAATTCTGATCCACAAAGTCTTTCGCTGGTTTAGAAAATGTTCATGTTTACCTGTATTGTGGAAATGATATATGTAATGTAATCTAACATTAATAGCCTAACCAAATTCACTATTAGTGTTCTATTGTATCTTTACATTTTATTAACATTTTTATTTGCCTAGGCCTATGGGCTAATTTGTATGCTAAATGCTAAAATATGCTCAATTACAAAAGCAATAACATGGAAACTTTTATTTCACTTAAACAACCTAATTTATTGTCTAAAATCTGTGTTACTATGTTTCATGATAAACGTGCATTTTTTGCCCATGGATACACTTACCTGCAAGTGATCAAGTGAATCCAGCCCAAGTTCGCAGAACAATAGAAATATTCAAAACCAAGTGCAATGCCAACATGCTTTGAAAGGGGGCTTAGTGAAGCAGTCAGATGTCAAGTTTGTCTAACTAAGCAGGACAAAGAGAACATTGAATGAACTAGAAAATACCAAAATACCCATCTTTCATCTTTCAGCTTAAATGCAACCTCCTACTCATGGCCAGCCTTGATCTCCTTCAGCTGGGTGTCATCTCTTTCTTTTCCAAAACCAATAGCACGTTGTCCCTATGTGTTTTCTTTTCCAGTAGACCTCAAGATTCTTGAGGGCAGGGTCCCTTTCTGCTTCATTTGTGTATCCCCCACTGGGCTGGGCGCTTTGTCTTCAGTATAGTTAGCATGCATTCGTTCATTCATTCAAACAACAGAGAGAATGCCTGTTATGAGCAGGCATTTTTCAGGTGCTGGTTTACAGCAATAAACAGACTTACAAGGTCCTTCCTTTCATGGGGAAGACAGTATACGGGAAAAGAAAGATTTCCTCGACCCTCTTAGGGTCCCTGGCTAGGTCTGAAAATTAAACTGGCAAAAATAGATTAATAGGAGAAAGCATATAAATTTATTTAACATAAATTTTATGTGACACAAGAGCCTTCATGAGGAAAGGAAGGTCTGAAGAAATGGTTAAACCTAAGTATTTTTATGCTAGGTTTCGTGAAGAGTGGAAAGTCATGGAAAGATAGAATAGGGCAGAAAGTATGAGCTAACTGTAGTAAACTGGGGAAAATTAGCAAGGCTGTTTACATAGATTCTTCTCTCTATCCCTCCATCTTGGAGATAAGGATGCTCCTTTTCTCGGGAATAGGGAGGGCGCCTCTCATGTGAGGGGCTTACAACCTGCTTCAGGGAAGAAGTGCAGGAGGAAAGTCACAGAGACTTTCCTGCCTCTGCCATTTCCTCAGACTCCTTCAGCTTAAAATATTCAATATGCCAAGGTGCCATATATTGGGATAATTTGTCCTGAACTCCATCAACAGTAAACCCGAAACAAGTAAGTAATCAAGATAATTTCAAATGCACGTCCGGATGAATAATAAATACACTTAGTAAATATTTTTAAAAATAATAATTTCCAGTAGTCAAATAGTACTATAACTAACATAGATGATGCAGAATGAAGTGATGGGTGGTTAGGAGAGGACGTGGGCTGTATTAGACAGAGGGCTTAGAGAAGTTCTCACTGAGAAGGTGACGGTTTTGCTGAGACCTGAATGACAAGGAAGAGGGAGCCAAGTGAAGACCTGAGACTCGAGCATTCCAGGCCAACACAAAGACCTTAGGTAGACCTGTGTCTGAATTTGAGGAACAAGAGTGCCAGTGTGGCTGGAGTGTGGTCATGGAGAAGAAAGTGGTAGGAAATGAAGTCAGACAGGTATACTGGAGGCCAGATCACATAGAGACTTTCAGGCCAATGAAAGGAATTTGAATTTTATTCAGAGCACAACAAGAAATTCTAAGGAGAAGAGTGGCAGAATATGATTTATGTTTTAGACTGATGGTTCTGATTGCTATGCAGAGAAGGATGGGGTGACAGTAGAAGCAGGCAAGCCAGATGGAAACCTGGTACAAGGCCAGTGAGAGATGATGCTGGCATGAATCAGGTAGAAACAATGGAGATGAAAATTTGTTGAATGCACTGTGGAAATCAGAAATTATAGCTTTAATTTCCTATACTGATCATAGTTAAAGAAATATGTTACAATTGTATTTAATAAGAAGCTTCGTGGAATGTAATTGCTTTGTTGAAATGTCCCTTCACACTAAGATAAGGAGGAGGTTAGAAAATAAAAGGTGGGGAAAATTCTTAATTAAGTTTAATTTTTTACAAGTTCTTTCTTATGTTTATTGAGAAGAGCATCCAGAGAGATGAAATGTTAATTTCAAGACTTTTGTTTAATCTCTTAGGAAAGTAGCATCTACCCTAGCATACGATGACTTTAAAGTATGTGAAACAGTATATATTGTTCTTTTAATCTACATGTATTGTTATAAGAAGTGGAATTTGTTTCTTGACTTATAAGGGAACTCACAGTCTTGTTTTAAAACAGCTCTATACCATATAAAATCTTTTAGGTTCTTTTGACTATTTAGAAAACTTCAGACCTTTGACACAATTTCTGATTGCCGACTGGAAGCAAATAAACAGTGCCTTTAGCAGATTCCAATACAAGGCACCATGTAAAGCTCCCTTTCTTCAACAAAAGGAAAATTCTCATTTACTTGGCTAAGCTTAGGTGAAGTGCTTCCAAGTGCACACTCCCAAATTTCACAGTAAAAATAATTGGAAACACACCACATGAGCTTAAAATATACACACTCCATTCAAAGACGGAGTCCTGTGGCCTTTCTTATACTTAACAAAAGTATCCAAGTAAAGTCTATATTTTCCTTCATTCACAAATGGAAAGTGACCTTGTTGGATTTGGGATGAGAGAGGGAAGGAGCTGAATTTCAGTCCAGAAGCAGGGAAACATTCTAGATAATACAGGCTCTGAAGAGGTGCTTCTATGCTTAGAAGTTAAAGTTAATCTTGGCACGTTTAAATATATAATAACTGCCTGCTAAGAGAGTAGATCTTAAAACTTCTCATCACAAGAAAAAAAGCATAATTATGTGTAGTGATGGATGTTAACTAGACTTATTGTGATCATTTCACAATATATACATACAGTGAAACATTATGTTGTACACCCGAAACTAATGTCAATTATATCTCAATAAAATAAGTAAATAACTGCCCATGCACAGTTTGATAGCCACAAATAGGACAAAGAGAGCAACTGGTTATGTCAACAGCAAACCTTCAGAACCATTAATACAAAACAACACATGGTTAATTTTCAAGGTTACCTTTTCAGACTTGGTGTGTTTGAGGATGTTAAGAGATTGAAAATTTCAAGTTGCAAGCCTGCTATGAACTGAATTGTGTCCCCCTCAAAATTCATATTTTGAAGCCCTAACCCCCCAGTGTGACTGTATTTGAAGATAGGACCTATAAGGAGGTAATTAAGGTTAAATGCGGGCATAAAGGTAGAGACCTAATTCAATGGGATTGGTGGCCTCTTGAGAAGGCAGATCCTCCCCCTCTGCCAGCAAGAAGGAGGCAGTCTGCGAGCCAGAAAGAGAAAAGAGGGCTCTCACCGGAAACTGACCATGCTGCACCCTCATCGCAGACTTCCAGCCTCTGGAACTGTGAGAAAATTAATTTCTGGGTTTTTTCTTTTAATTTTCTTTTTTTTTTTTTTGAGGAAGATTAGCCCTGAGCTAACTACTGCCAATTCTCCTCTTTTTGCTGAGGAATTGACCCTGAGCTAACATCCATGCCCATCTTCCTCTACTTTGTACGTGGGACGCCTACCACAGCATGGCTTTTGCCAAGCAGTGCCATGTCTGCACCCGGGATCCGAACCAGTGAACCCCGGGCCCCCGAGAAGCAGAACGTGCGAACTTAACTGCTGCGCCACCAGGCTGGCCCCTATTTTCTTTTTTTGTTGTTTATTTATTTATATATTTTTTTATTTTGGTAACGTTGGTTTATAACATTATATAAATTTCAAGTGTCCATCATTATATATTTTAATTTCCGTGTAGATTACATCATATTCACCACCCAAAGATTAGCTACCATTCATCACCACACACGTGTGCCTAATCACCCTTTTTGCCCTCCTCCCTCACCCTTCCCCTCTGGTAACCACCAGTCCAATCTGTTTCTATGTGTTTGTCGTTTTTCTCTTCTACTTATGAGTGAGATCATACTGTATTTGACTTTCTCCCTCTGACTTATTTCACTTAGCATAATACCCTCAAGGTCCATCCATGTTGTCACAAGTCACTGGATTTCATCATTTCTTATGGCTGAGTACTATTCCATTGTGTATATATACCACATCTTCTTTATCCATCTGTCCCTTGATGGGCACCTAGGTTGCTTCCAAGTCTTGGCTATTGTGAATAATGCTGTGATGAACATAGTGTTGCAAGTATCTTTATGCATTCATGTTTTCATGTTCTTTGGAAAAATACCCAGCGGTGGAATAGCTGGATTGTATGGTAGATCTATTCTTAATTTTTTGAGGAATCTCCATGCTGTTTTCCATAGTGGCTGCCCCAGTTTGCACTCCCACCGGCAGTGTATGAAGGTTCCCTTCTCTCCACACCCTCTCCAACACTTATTGTTTCTTGTCTTGCTGTTGCTTAAGCCACCCAGTCTATAGTATTCTGTTATAGCAGCAGAGCTGATTAAGACATATGCAGTCAGAGTGATCCTTTGGAAAAAAATAAGCAAGATCATGTCACTCCTTGCTCAATATGGCATTGTATCCCAATTTCACCCAGGGTAAAAGCCATTGTTCCCACAATTGACCAACAGCCCTGCCATCATCCAGTTACCTCTCAGATCACATTTCTTACTGCCCCCAACTCACCTACTTGACTCCACTCCAACTACACTGGCCTTCTTGCAATTCTTTCAACATGCCAGGCATGCTCCTGCCTCAGCTCTCCCTGTGTCTAGAGTGCTCTTTTTCCAGATATCTGCATGACTCATTCCCTCATCTCCATTGACATTGGCTCAAAAGCCACTTTTTGCTGGGCTCTACTTTACCCTGCATTCTAAAAATGCTAACATCCCCCCAACTCCTAAACCTCTTTACCCTGCTCTATCTTTTCTTTCCTGTGTCTACAGCATTTTTCACTTTCTGATACACTATAGAATTTACTTGCTATGTCTATTATTTTTTGTCTGTCTCTACCCCAGAGTGTAAGATCCAGGAGGGCAGGGAGCTTTGTTTTGTTTGCTGATTTATCCCCAGTGCCTAGAACAGCACCTAGCTCATAGTAGGATCTTGATAAATACCTGTCTGCCCGAGTGCTTTCCCTTCAAAGTTCTTTCAGATATATTAACCATACTAGGTGATTTAATCTTCATAATAATTTTAAAATAATTCGGTCTTTGTGATAGTCCTGTGAGGTAGCTGTCATCATATTGCTATTCACTAGTGGGTCAGAAAGGTTACTACAGTCACCCACAGGTTTCTCAACATTAGGTATGAGTCAAAACATGAACTCAGATATTTTTACTTCACATCTAGCCTCCTTTGCTATGCCACAGTGGTCATTCTAAGGCATTTTCACAGTAGAACAAAATGTCAAAGTACTCAGATTAAGAAATGGTGGTCTCGGGGCTGGCCCCGTGGCCGAGTGGTTAAGTTCGCGCGCTCTGCTGCAGGCGGCCCAGTGTTTCGTTGGTTCGAATCCTGGGCGCGGACATGACACTGCTCATCAGACCACGCTGAGGCAGCGTCCCACATGCCACAACTAGGAGAACCCACAGCGAAGAATACACAACTATGTACCCGGGGGCTTTGGGGAGAAAAAGGAAAAAATAAAATCTTAAAAAAAAAAAAAAAAAAAAAAGAAATGGTGGTCTCCATTACAGTTGCATCAGAATGGTTAAAATGAAAAAGACCGACCCCATTAAGTGTTAGCAAAAAATGTAGACATGTGAGAACTCTCATACACTGTCAATGAAAATGGAAATTGGTTTAACCACTTTGGTAAACTGGCAGTTTCTACTAAAGTTAGCAAATGTATACCCTACGACCCATCCATTCTACTCCTGGCTGTCTATCCAACAGAAATGAGGACTTACGTCCTCTGAAAGATCTGTACAAGAATTATTTACCCTAGGCCAAAACTGGAAACAACCCAAATGTCCATTAAGATTAGAATGGCTACCTAAATCTTGGTATATTCTTAGAATACTACACAGAAATGTAAGAAAAAACCGATTCTGTACCCAGCAAAATGGATGAATGTCACAGTCATAATTTTAAGCAAAAGAAGCCAGACACAAAAGTATATACTATATGATTCTCTTGATAGGAATTTCAAGAATGGGCAAAACTAATACATGGTGATTGAGTTCAGAATAATGATTACCTTTGAGGGAGTATTTACTGAAAGGGGCACAAAAAACCTTCTAGGGTCTGGGCAATGTTCTATATCTTTTTTTTTTTAAGGAAGATTAGCCCTGAGCTAACATCTGCCACCAATCCTCCTCTTTTTGCTGCGGAAGATTGGCCCTGAGCTGACATCCATGCCCATCTTCCTCCAGTTTATATGTGGGACGCCTGCCTCAGCATGGCTTGCCAAGCGGTGCCATGTCCGCACCCGGAATCTGAACCGGTGAACCCCAGGCTGCCGAAGCGGAACGTGCACACTTAACCTCTGAGCCACCGGGCCAGCCCCATGTATATCTTGATCTGAGTAGTGCTTAAAAGAGTATAAACATAGATAGAAATCAATCGAGCTGTACACTTAAGATTATATGCTTTATTATAAGTTATATATCAATAAGTTTTTTAAATGAATAGTTTCTATCAATGAGGAAATGATGAATTATTCAATAAATGGTTGCAGAACAAATGGCTGGCCATCTGAAAAAAATAAACGTTGATCCTTGATCCCTACCATATTCCTTACTTGAAAATAAATTTCAGATGATCAAATATTTCAATATAAAAAAATCCAAAAAGTACTAGAAAAAAGATGGTAAAATTGTTGTCTCATATTGGAGGAAGGAAGGCTTTTCTTATCAAGACACAAAACACAGGATAATCTTAAAGATTATTAAATCTGACTACAAAAAAGATTAAATGTGTGCATGAGAAAACAATTACCATAAACCAAGTTTAAAAATAATGACAGTCTTAGAACAAATATTTACGAAATTTTTTGACAAAGGCAAATTTCCTTCTTATACAACAAGTTCCTATAAATTAGTAAGCAAGCAAAACAAAACAAAATAAGTAGTCCAATGGAGAGATAGGCTAAGTTAGATTATAGAAAAATAATAATAAAACTGACTTTAAACATACAAAAAGGTGTCAACTTAATTTTTAAACAACAATAAAATTCCATTTGTCATCTAACAGATTGACAAGGATCACAAAGTTTGATAATGTGTTGTTGAGATGGGACTATAAATTGGTGTACTTCTTTGGTGGGTAATTTGCCAGCATCAAAATTTTAAAATTTTCAATGCAGTTCTACTACTAGGAATTTTCAAAGACTTATGTGCTAGCAAATGCATTGCAGCATTGCATGTAGTAGAAAATGTCTAGAATAGAGGTTGGTTAAATGAACTGCGATATATGCATTCAATAGAATACTGTGCAGAATGAGGTAGAGCTTCATATGCTGAGGGGGAAAGATCCTTAAGATTGATTTTTTCAAGGTATAGATATGTTTGTTCCTATTTGGATTGAAAATCGGGGGTGGGGGGGGTGGATGTTTGCATCCACATATATATGCCTGTGTCCTCGGGGGGATCTACAAGAAACTAATGGCTGTGATTGTCTTTAGGCAGTATGAATGGGAGGTGAGAAGGAAGAAATGCTTTGCACTGAATACACTTTTGCACTGTGAATTATTATTTTTACCAAGGATACGTATTACTTGAAAAAAAAGAAATAAAAATAAAAACGCTATGTTCAAGGAAGTGGCGTGAAAAGAAGAGAGAGTGAAGGGAGAGGAAGAAGGAGGAGGTAGTTGAGGAGAAAGAAAAATAATCAAGATTTTGCTTCTGCATGCCCCGCATTGCCTAGCCCAGTGTCTTTACACAGAGTAGGCGGAATAAATAAAACTCCCCAGTCCACTCTATCAGTCCTGAATCTCGTCCAAGCATCAGTTCAGTATTTTCAACTCAAATCAACCTTTTAAAACCAGACTACTTGGGGCATGAGGTACTCAGGCCAGGGAATTTTCTGGTTCTTGGAGGTGGTCTATGCTACTAAGAAATTAAACTCCACCTAACACTTACTATCTTTAGAAGAGATGAAGGGTAAATCAACATCATCTCAGCGAAAAAGCACTGTTACATCAAAGCAGCACGTTGCCTATCTGAAGCTAAAGATAGACGTGTTAGAAGCCACTAGGACTCTTCAACAATTCTGTGTATGTGCCAATTTTGTGCTTCTAAGGATTTTAGATAAAAAATGAATAGCTTTGCTTTCTAACTCTATCTTAATTAAAAGCTGAAGTTTTTTTAAAAAGTTACTAGGACAAAACCTATTGGCAGAAATTTCATCAGTGTTAGTTTTTGGAGGGATTAGGGTTCAGCTGATTTCTAGATTTGGGGTGGCCTGCAGAGAATGTTCTAGCCCATGTTTATCTTGATCTAGGGGGTTAATCTATACCAAAAGGAAGTTATTTTAAAGTGTAATTAAACAAAGCTTTACAGAATATTAATAAAGCAATAGCCAATGTAAACAGGTAGCAAAATTTGAGAAGTTCTCAGGAATTCAGTTTTGAATGTATTTATGTCAAATTGGCTGACTTTTAATTTGGTACAAATAAACAAGAGGATAATATTCATCTATCATGAGTAAGAATCTTTCCCGTTATGAAAATATCTACACAAAATAATTGACATATAGAATTGTTGACGTTTAGAAACAACAATGAAGTTATACTTTTTTATAACCAAAATTATAACCTTTCATATTTCCAGAAGTAGGGTGCAGCGAATGCAGCATAGTTGAACGAGGGACAAACTTATTCAAGCGACCAAAATTCCTGCTGCTGGAAGAGTGCGATGCCTAGGACCTTTGGGGAATCTCATGCTCTCTGTGCTCAGCTAAACAAAAAGCATGCTATCGCTCCTTCCATCACCACCAGAGCAGAAACAAATATTGCAGGAGCATTGCGACCTGTGGGGGTAGATTCTCCCACCTTTTTTTAGTTTTCAAATTATCCCTTAAGGCTGAAATGCATTCTCTTGATTTCTTTTTATGGATCTTGGCAAAATGCTTATGTAACAGCTTGGCCTTTTCACAAAAATTAGGCTCTGTGCTGGGACAAGTTGCTAGTTGTATCAAGAGTACTAAACCTTAAAATACCAAAATACATTATTTTAAAGGTCTTGAGTGTTCATTCAGATTATAGATTAAGACACTTATACAGAAACCAACCTGGATTGAATGGTAGGATATCCAGTGTGGCTGGAGCATAAGAGTCTATGGAGACGAGGTAGTAAAAAGAATTCTGGAAAGAATGTTGGAAGACCTTGAATGTCAAGGAGCCCAGACTATATTTGGTAAGCATGGAAAGCCCCAGTGAATTAGAAAACAGGGTAATAATATAATCAAATTGGTGCTTTCAGGCCATGGAAGATATGAGAAATTGAAGGAAAAGAAATTAGTTTTTCAAAATTTGCATATACAGTGAAGAATGTCTGGAAAGCATTACAACAAGTTATTAACAATAGTTCAGTAATTATCTCTGAGTGATAGAATTATCAGTGCTTTTTATTTTCTTCATCTGTGTTGTCTAATTTTAATGAGAATGTGTATGTGTTGCTTTGCTTAATGCCTAGATTATATAAATGTTAATTTTATAATGAAAAAATTGAAATGAATACTAGGAAGAAGAGTAAAATGAACCCCACACACCCATCACCCAGATTAAACAATTATCAAGATTTTGCCAAATTTACTCCATCTCTCCCTTTTTTCTTTCTTTCCATTCCTTTACCGACATCTTGCCCTTGCTAGCTCCTGTGTCTTTCTGACCTGACCATTTAGTCCTTGATAGCTTCCTTGCTTTCCAGCACAGCAAGATGTTCCAGATTCCTCTTAATTTCCTGCCACAGGCCTGGAATCAGTCAATCTTTCAAAGTGCTCTGTTTTCTCTCAGCAGGCTAAAAATTGTTTTAAGAAATAAAGGTATAAGTTAATAGCCAATTTTGTACGAAGGTGATTCCTGCACAACTGTGGGTATTACCATCCTGAGTTATAGAGAAAATATTAAAAATAACCTTAAATAAATGAGACTATGTAAGCATTCTAAAATGAATCTGCTTTTCAAACAAAACAAATTTGTCAGCGATAAAAACTTGCCCCAGGGCCGGCCTGGTGGCGCAGCGGTTTAAGTGCGCACGTTCTGCTTCTTGGCGGGCTGGAGTTCGCTGGTTCAAATCCCGAGTGCAGACTTGACACCACTTGGCATGCCATGGCGTCCCACATATAAAGTAGAGGAAGATGGGCATGGATGTTCGCTCAGGGCCAGTCTTCCTCAGCAAAAAAGAGGAGGACGGGCAGTAGTTAGCTCAGGGCTAATCTTCCTCAAAACAAACAAACAAACAAACAAAAAACTTGCCCCAGGAGGTAACCTTTGAGTTGCCTTCTTCAATTTTGGAAATACTCAACTTCTTTGTGCTCTTTTTAGTAAAAATTTCAAGCCAGTTCTTACTGAATAAAATTTAGCATCTTTTACACTAGCACCCTCATTTCATATTCATAAATCTTAGCAAAATTCTAAGTAATATCTAACACCTTCTCCTTTCTGCTTTAGGGGAGTTCTCATCCTCTAATCTAGCCTGAACAGGTAAAGGACCATTGCTGCCTTCACGTCATGGGAGCAAAGATTTTTTTAACCTTTAAGGCAGTGGTTCTTAACTTTTTCCTCTCCGTCACGAGTGAGAATACTGAAATGAACACGTGTATGTGTGTGTATGTGACATGTGTATGTGTGCATATGTTTAAATAATAATAGCTAAAGCATAAGGATTGTTTCCCATGTGTGCCACCGCTATTGTCAATCCTTAAATGCATTCACTCCTTTAATCCTGAGACTAACCCTATGAAGTAGGCACTAATTACCTTCATTTTTATAGATAAAGACACTGAGGAATAAAGAGGAGTAAGTAAGGAGCCCACGACCGCTCAGCTATGATGAGATGGAGCCAGAATTTGAATCCAGGCAATCTGGCAACAAACTCACGCAGGGTTTTTTCCCTCCCTAACCAAATAGAAAAATGCCAAATCTCAAAACCACTACTGGAGAGAAATTACTCTGTTTAAAATGAAATACCGGAGTCCTTCACTTTAAAAGCAAGAAAACAAGGTGCCCACTATCATCATCATATTGTTCTGGCTAACCCAATAGTGACATGTTCGGTGACAATTGTATTGTTATTACTCAGCAAAGAACTAAAAAACTGTGTTTATTGAATTTTTACTATCATTAACAGGGCACTTTTCACAGTGTATTATGCAAGCTTCATTTGAGTAGGGACAATATCTTCATTTTTGTATCTCAAACAATCTGTCCTGGCACATAGGAGGTAAATAATATATAAAATAAATAATTTTTGAATGAATTAAAGATGATAAAGAGCTCTAAAGGTTTTTTAGTGAATATTACACCATGATGCCTACGTACAAGTGACCATATTTTGTCTAAATCCGGACACTTTGAAAGTGAAAGAGGATACTAGTTCTAATTACTCCAAGACAACAAAGCCTTCTTATTTGAGCAGTTTTGCTGCATAAAGCAGCACAATTAACCACATTAACTGAGTCCCATGGTAAGGTAATTTATGAATGTGTTAGTGTACCATCTTTTAGAAGAGTAAAGGCTACTTTGTAGTATAACTTTGTCAGACCTATAGATCCTTCCTCTTTACCTGTTTTTGTTTGTTTGTTTGTTTTGAGGAAGATTAGCCCTGAGCTAACATCTGCTGCCAATCCTCCTCTTTTTGCTGAGGAAGACTGGCCCTGACCTAACATCCATGCCCATCTTCCTCTACTTTATATGTGGGATGCCTACCACAGCATTGCTTGCCAAGCGGTGCCATGTCTGCACCCGGGATCTGAACCGGCGAACCCCGGGCCGCCGAAGAGGAATGTGTGCCCTTAACCACTGCGCTACAGGGCTGGTCCCCTCTTTACCTGTTTTTATGACCCATTAGTGAAAAATTTCCTGTCATCTTTTAAGTCCTTTATTTATACTGCTGTTCTTTTCTAAACAACATAAGTATCTGCAGATATCTGCCTATATATTTAGTCTTTGCTCTTAGTTGAAGCTTAAAATAAATTATAAACACTATGCAATATTGTCATAGTCAAACTTTAGGAGCACTGTGATATGCAATTCCAATTTTTAAGGTTAAACTTTGGGATCATCTACATATTTTAGGGGTGGCAAAACTCTATAGGCAATTCAGAGAAATATTTATTCTTTCCAGGAAAAAAAACCAAACGTGCTTAATCTTTCAATCTTTGTCTCTGTGACTAGAAAATCAGTATTTATGATTTCTGTGAACTCTTTTCATATTCTAGCATTTTGGGGATAGTGGTGGTGGTGCAAAACTGTTGTTGACATCATCATAAATGATTTAGCTTTCCTGTTTTGCCAACTCAACCTTTTAAGTCTCCTAGGAGCTAGAGCAAAGATAGAATCTCATTTGCAGTGTTATTTGCAAACATAAAAGGGAATGACTGTGTGTGGCTCATAGACACCACTTACATTCCATTGTAGACAAGGAAGCAGGAAACATAAGCAGAGTAGTTATAGATTTAAATGGTTTGCCTGTTGTTCCATAAAACACTTGTTTCATTTACTCCTCCAAGGCTGTGCAATTCAGCTCAGCTACTGTGAAGCAGAAAATATTATCAATTAGAGCCACAGTATGTTAGTCCTGAATCACAGGGCTTCAGTGCCCTGGGGTGTTATGATACCCGAAGCCATACCCTGCTTCCCGCCCTAGCACACACATCACAGCAGGACTGGATGTCTTCAGAGGCTAGATGTGTACTGAAAATTAATAGAGAGCAAAACCAAAAAGGCAAAGAGTTAAGAAACAAAAGTTTCCTATAAGGCAAAAATCTGGAAAGCCATGACACCAGCAATAAAAGATTGATATATGACCTACAACTCTTGCTCCTTTTAGTACAGGAAGACTAGATTGGCAAATTGGCAAAATTGGGAGTGACTGACAGGTCAATTAGACCCTCACATCAAACTCAACATGTCTAAAATTGAACTTATTTTCTCCTTTCTCTCCCATCCAACTCCGACTTCTTGGGGAATGGCAAGATCACTGGCAAAGACTAGAAACTGAAGTCTGAGCCTCTTTCACCTGCATAGTGATCAGTCAGCAAGTGCTGTGGACGATTTTTGCACTGAAGTATTTCTTATACCAGGCTCGTTCCTCATTTCCATTGCCTCCTCTAGTTCAGGCCTTCACTGATGCATTCATAGACCATTAGAACAGCTTTCTAGCTGGTCCCTCTAGCAGCACAGGACCCTCCACTTCCAATCCATCCTAAACACTGTAAGTGGCCAATTAATCTTCCCCAAACACCATTTTCACTTTCTTCTATAGGGAGGCTCAGCAGCTCCATTGTCGTCAAGGCCCTCCCTTCTCCAATTTAGGTTCCCTCAGTCCTCCTCAATCTTATCCCATTGATTCTAAATATTTATCCTCTGATCTGGTCAAGTTCTTTTCTACACAAGTACACAAACTACATCCCTCCCAGCTGTTCCTGGGCCTCCTTGCCTGGCATGCCCTCCCTTTGCCCTCTGTCCATTAAAACTCAGTGACAAGTTCAAGCCCTAGCTCCAACCCTTGCTCTCTCTGAATTATAGTGTTTGGCCAACATTTGGGTCCTTTTTTCAATAAGTAAAGCACTGTGCTATCATTGTGGGTAGTTCATTCAACCTTGAACAGGGGAGGCAGAGAGTGTCATAGAGCTTGAGGGTGGGCTTCCATGTCAGATGTTCTAAGAATGTGATCTTGAGTTAGTTACTTAGCCTCTCTCAGCCTCAGTTTACTAATCTGTAAAACGGGGATAATAATAGGACCCACCTCATGGAGGTGTTGAGAGATTAAATGAGACAATCCAAATGAAGTCCTCAGTGCTGTGCCTGATATGATGAGCGCCCGATAAATGTTAGCTGTTGTTCATTTCTATACTCCAGTAACGAACCAACAGAAAAAGAACTCAAGAATACAATACCATTCACAATCGCAACAAAAAGAATAAAATACCTTGGGGTAAATTTAACTAAGGAAGTGAAGGACCTATATAATGAAAATTACAAGGCCTTTCTGAGAGAATTGGATGATGACATAAGGAGATGGAAAGACATTCCATGTACATGGATTGGAAGAACAAACATAGTTAAAATGTCCGTTCTACCTAAAGCAATCTACAGATTCAACACCATCCCAATCAGAATCCCAATGACATTCTTTACTGAATTAGAACAAAGAATCCTAAAATTCATATGGGGCAACAAAAGACCCCGAATTTCTAAAGCAATCCTGAGAAAAAAGAACAAAACAGGAGGCATCACAATCCCTGACTTCAAAACATACTACAAAGCTACAGTAATCAAAACAGCATGGTACTGGTACAAAAACAGGTGCACAGATCAATGGAACAGAATTGAAAGCCCAGAAATAAAACCACACATCTATGGACAGCTTACCTTTGACAAAGGAGCTGAGGGCATACAATGGAGAAAAGAAAGTCTTTTCAACAAATGGTGCTGGGAAAACTGGAAAGCCACATGTAAAAGAATGAAAATTGACCATTCTTTTTCACCATTCACCAAAATAAACTCAAAATGGATTAAAGACCTAAAGGTGAGACCCGAAACCATAAGGCTTCTGGAAGAAAACGTAGGCAGTACACTCTTTGACATCAGTATTAAAAGGATCTTTTCGGACACCATGCCTTCTCAGAGAAGGGAAACAATAGAAAGAATAAACAAATGGGACTTCATCAGACTAAAGAGCTTCTTCAAGGCAAATGAAAACAGGATTGAAACAAAAAAAATAACCCACTAACTGGGAAAAAATATTTGCAAGTGATATATCTGACAAAGGCTTAATATCCACAATATATAAAGAACTCTCGCAACTCAACCACAAAACATCAAACAACCCAATCAAAAAATGGGCTGGAGACATGAACAGACATTTCTCCAAAGAAGATATACTGATGGCCAATAGGCACATGAAAAGATGCTCATCATCGCTGATCATCAGGGAAATGCAAATCAAAACTACACTAAGATATCACCTTACACCCGTTAGAATGACAAAAATATCTAAAACTAATAGCAACAAATGTTGGAGAGGTTGCGGAGAAAAAGGAACCCTCATACACTGCTGGTGGGAATGCAAACTGGTGCAGCCACTATGGAAAACAGTATGGAGATTCCTCAAAAAACTAAAAATAGAACTACCATACGATCCAGCCATCCCACTACTGGGTATTTATCCAAAGAGCTTGAAGTCAGCAATCCCAAAAGTCCTGTGCACCCCAATGTTTATTACAGCACTGTTTACAATAGCCAAGACGTGGAAGCAACCTAAGTGCCCATCAACAGACGAATGGATAAAGAAGATGTGGTACATATATACAATGGAATACTACTCAGCTGCAAAACAGAACAAAATCATTCCATTTGCAATAACATGGATGGACCTTGAGGGAATTATGTTAAGTGAAATAAGCCAGCAAGAGAAAGATAATCTGTGTATGACTCCACTCATATGAGGAATTTAAAATTATGGACCAAGAACAGTTTAGTGGAACCAGGGGAAAGGTGGGGTGGCGGGTGGGCACCTACAACATGACTGACAAACATTAATGTACAATTGAAATTTCACAAGATTGTAACCTATCAATAACTCAATAAAAAAAAAATTGAGAGAAAAAAAAAAAAGAAATGACCATGATAAAAATTAGAATAAATTTTAAACTAAAAGGTAGCTGTGAGCCTAAAACTGCTCTAAAAAGAAAGTGTATTAAATAAAAAGAAAAGAAACATTTAAAAAAACAAATGTTAGCTGTTGTTATTATTCAGGAAACATTTGCTGAGTCCAGGCTCGAAGGCCCTGCCTCCAGCAGTTCACAATCCAGTGGAGAGACAGACCCATGGTGTGTGTGTTCATGTATGCACACGCAGGGCAGGAGAGGTGGAGTCAGGGATAATACCGAAGGATAGAGGCAGCATTAACCAAGGTAACTAAGGAGCCCAGGAGATGGGACCTTGTTGGTTTGGGAAATATTGAGTCTGAGGTGCCAGCAGGATATCGATGGAGGCATGCTTGTCACATATGGAGGCTTACCCCTCCACATCTGCTGTCCATCCTCCCCTGCTCTGCCCTACGCTCCAGGGGTGCTGATCTGAAGGGCTACGTCCCTAGCCTCCCGTGCCCTCCAGTTTCTGATTGAGTTTTGTCAGTAGGGAGCCTAGCACAAAATAGGAAAGAGGGAAGACAGAGAGCCCTGGGTATTTATTTCTCTGATTTCCTTTCTAATGAGGTTATCTCGGGCTGGCCACCTTCCTGTTGTCTGAAGACAGCCTGCTCTCCACAACACTCTCTCCTTCTAGGTTCTGGTAACCTCTCCCTCTCCTCGTCCCTTTGGACTTAGGGCTGGTAAAAAGCCCAGTTTCCATTAGCCCCTTGTGGTTTCCCTATCTCCAAACCTTTGTAAATAGTCTCTTGGTTAAAAAACCCTCCCGAAATTATCTCCATTTGAATGTGCCATCTGTTTCCTGTTGACAGCCTGAGTGATGGACCATGTTGATCTGTCCATTGGGATTTCAGGCTAGAATTTGGAAGAGAGATTAGGGTTGGAGAGAGAGATTATTGAGGTCAATCTAAGCAGGAGGAATAAATGAGATCGCTGACTGAGAGGGAGTAGATGAGGAAAAGAGCATCAAAGCCAGAACCTTGGGTGACCTCCATCTACTTCAGTCAGTGAGAGAAGGAACACACCAGCTTTGAGATTGAAAGTAATAACAACTCTCTTTTCTTATGACCCTGATGCTCTTAACAACATCCTTCCAGGAAAATGTAGAAATGCAATAATCCTATTGACAGGGCAGTCATTTTAAAACATCTAAGGGGCGCCTGACAACTTGGACTTGGTTTGGAAACAGATTCTGAGTTCATTATGCATACCTATTTGTATAGGAATTTCACCTCAAATTTTTTAATTTTATATCTTAATGGGCAATACATTCACATAATTCAAAAATCAAAAAGTAAAAATAAAAAGGTATATGTTGAGAGTCTCTTTCCCATTCACCTTGTTTCTTGTCCCCTGCTTTCTCCAATATAACTTTTTTTCTCCTTTTTCTCCCCCAAACCCCCTCACCCAAGTGGATAGTTATATATTTTAGTTGTGAGTCCTTCTAGTTATGCTCCAATATAATTTTTTTTAGTTGCTTGTATATTCTCCCTATATTTCTTTATGTAAATACAAGTTAATATAACTATATATTCTTATTGTCCCTTTTTCTTACACAAAAGGTATTATACTATGTGTACTATACCTTATATTTTTCACTTAACAGTATATCCTAGAGTTCGGTCCATCTTCCTCTAGGGTGCTTCCTCATGTTTTTCATGACTGCACAGAATTCCACAAGTGGAGTTACCATTGTTTATTTACCCAGATGTAGAGGATCTTTGATGAGTGCTGCCTACAACCATGGTCCCTAACTATAGCTCTCAAACCTCTTCCCCTCCCTGGAAACATCCATTGTCCCATTATCACACTCTCCTCTTCAGGGCTTTGTCTCCCTCTCAGTAGAGAAAATTGAGGGCTTCAGAAGTTGCTTCCTCAGTTTCCTGTTATCAAATATAAAAACCCTCCTACATTTACGCTTATCCTCTTCTTCCCTTGGGCTGCAATACAGGAGACTTCTCACCTCCTGTTTAATGCCAATCTTTTCATCTCTGGTTAGGATCCCATCTCTTTTCAGCTTCTCAGGACCTTACACTGCCATTGACACTCGTTTCTCTCTTGTATATTAAACTTCTCCCTCGCAACTGGATCATATAAAAATACAACCCTCCCTCGACTCTATTCTCTCTCCAGCTACTGCCCTATCCTTTTCTTCTTCAGAGCCAAATTTCTTATGAGAGTTGTCCATGGTCAAAATTTCAAATTTTCCTGCTTGCTACTCACTCCTCAATCCATTTCAGCCCAATTCCACCCCCATCACCCACACAGGCTTTTCACACCAAGCTGCCAATGACGCTCAGATCATTGAACAAATGTAAGTTTCAATCTTAGTTGACTTCTCAGCAACATTTGACACTTTTTATGATTCTCTCCCTTTTGGAAATACTTGCTGTGATGACACTACACTCTCCTGGATTTCCTTTTACATCTCTGGCTACTTCTCCATATGCTGGGAATAATACTTAATCTGTAGTTAGATGTTCAAGCAATAGGGCTGAAAGTAGGGTGAACTGAGTTAGGCATTTGAACTCTCTCACTTAGGTGCAAAATTTAAGGGGGTGCTAAATAGCTTGGTAAACAAGATAAATAATAGTTCAATGCAATATTTAAAAAAAATTCGATGCAAAAAATCCACATTGAGGAAGATAAACTAACACATGGACAAAGAGAACAGATTAGTGGTTACCGGGGAAGGGGGATGAGGGGGTGGGCATAAGGGGTCATGGGGTACATTTATGTCATGACTGACAAAGTACAACTGAAATTTCACAATATTATAAACTATTATGACCTCAATAAAACTTTTAAAAATCCACGTTAAACAAAAATATCAAAATTTTAGATGAAGACCAGTGCTATGCTGATTCAGATTGGAGCCTGAGGCAAAAGAAAATATGCATGGCTATATATATGTGTTTTTATGTATTTTGTAATGGTTAGTTTGTTCCCTGAACATTGAAGTAGTTGGAAAAAATATTGAAAAACTGAAAAGTAGATGTATTAGCACATTAAGTTGAAACATATTTCATTTATACCAAAAAGGAATTATGATTTTACCTCAAGTTAAGTGAAAATTATTTAAGATCATCACTTGATCAAGAGAAGTTTTAAAACATGGCAATTCTGTTGTCTTAATTGAAAAGAGGTAATCAAAGAAGTAGATTTAAAAAATATTATTGACCAGTTTGCTTCCATTAAAGCTGGGGGCATATTCTTCCGTTTACCTCAAATTCCAATATAGTGCATCATGGAATTGTCAAGTAATACCACAATTTATTCTACTTTTTTTAACCAAAGTTCAGACGTTTCCCAACTGTCCTAACAGCCTGGTGAGAAATTTAACCTCAGTCGTTTTTGGAGCTTCCCATGATAGAGCTGGGCAAAGATCTGGAAGCCATCATACCCTCAGGCACTGAGGAGAGCCCTCTGCATATTGGCCACTGATTCTTATTACCTCCAGAATATGCTCGCTCATGTCCACCTGGGGCCTTCAGGCCCAGTGGTTCGGCTGCGTCTAAGGTCTCTGAAAGGCCCTGGGAACTTTGCTAAGCTTGCAAGCTTGAGCCATGTGTGGGGCTTTACTATTCAAGACCCCTCAGGCGTTTCTCCCCTTACTTCATAGCTTCCCTTTGTCTTCTGGACATCTACCAAAAACTGCAATAGGCTTTACTTCAGAATTATTTAATTTTAGTTCTTGCCAAGATCCCTGAAGCCAGGAATAATAAAACCAGGCTATTAGCTCAAAATGGGAGGAAAGGGGAAAATACGAGTGAGAGAAAACAAAAATCAATTTTCCTGCAGACTATCCTGCCACATCAGCCTCTTTTGCAGGTTCACCTTCCTCCTCTTAGTCATCTGGTGTAGGTATTCTGCATGGCTGGGCCCAAAGCCTCACTCCATATCCTCTCCCAGAAAATCTCTTTTGCTCCCCTGGCTCTAGTTTCCATCCATAAGCCTGTGACTCCCTGATTTGTTTCTCCAGCTCAGATCTCCACACTGAGCCCCAGAGCAATGTGTCCAACTGCTCAGTACCTCCATGTGGACAGCTCTCAGTGACATCAAACTAAATATGCCCAGTGCCACACTCGCAGTCTTCTCCCTCCAATCCTGTCCTTTCCTGGTGCGGTCAGAATCAGAGTAATCACTCTAGACTCCTCCCACTCCCTTGCCTTCCATCTCTAACTCATCCCGGCATCCCCTCCACTTCCTCTCCTACATAGCTCTCTAATCCTAAATAACTCCATTTCCACTGCCTCCACTCTACTCTTACCTACCATTGTCTCTCTGCTAGAGTATTGTAAAAACCTAATGGGTCTTCCACGCACCCTATCTGGGCCTCCTCCCATCTCACCTCCACACTGCCGCCAGAGTAACCTTTTGAAACACACATCTGGACATGTGACCTTCTGGCTTAAACGCTTCAAAGGTTTTCCTTTGCTCCTGGAAATACACCAAGCTGTATGAAGGCTTTGCTTGATCTGGCCTCCTGCCGCCTCTCCCACCCGGCAGCGGTCCTCGCTCCGTCTTCCTCTCCTTTGCTCCCTGAGCTCCAGCCATACAAGCTGTTCTTTCCTACACACGCATTTCTCATTTTTGTCATTATGTACTCATTTGCATGATTATGTGATTAATGTCTGCCTCTCCCACTAGACTACTTGCTCCATGAGAACAGGGGCTGTGTGTCCCAAAGCCTCACACAGAGCCTGTGACATTATGTACAAATGTTTGTGGAAAAATTAATGAATATATTGCATTATTTCTTTGAGAGTGAAACCCTTCTGAAGTTTAGAAGTATATTTGTGAGGGATTTTTCTTTCAATAATGTTTGAGAATTATAGTGTTCCAGACACTGTTTTTAAGTGCTTTACTTGTATGAACTCAGTTAATCCTCGCTATAAGCCTAGGAGGTAAATATTATTTTTATCCCCAATTTAAAGATACTGAAGCTGAAGCACAGAGAAGTCAAATAACTCACTCATGGTCTCATAGCTAATAAGCAGTGGAGCTGGGACTCTAACCCAAAAATTTTGCATTGGACCCTGTGTTTATTCAGCAAAAATCACTGAGCAAAGTGCCAGGCACCAGACAGTAATGGGCTAGAAAACATTCAAAAAAGGAAAGTATAGAAAAGAAAGAGATTAATGTCTGTTCAAGTGTAAGAGACACTATGCAGAGTATATACCCCATCTTATTTAATCCTCTCAAAATGGAGTAAGCAAAGTATTATTAAGCCCATTTTGGAGATAAGGAAGCTGAGGCTGAGAAAGTTTGCATAACTTGTTGAAGATCACATAAGCAGTATAAGGCATATCTGGAATTCAAACCCAGGCTAGTCCGACTCTAAGACCAGTGATCTTTCCACCGTGTGAAGTCACCTCCAGAGAAATCTGTTTGAAACTGCTTCCTTTCCATCACCAACTGATTGATTGATTTATCTATGGGTTCGGTGATCTGCAAATGTTAGTGTGCATAAGAATCACCTGGAAAACTTGTTCAAATCATGGATTCCTGGGTTTCACCATTAAAGAATAAGGTGTGGAGTAGGGCCCATTAATCTACAATTTTAAACAAGCACCCCAGGTAATTCTGGTATAGGTGATTCTAGTCTGGTGGTTCCAAAACTTGAGCACCAAACAGAATCATCTGGATGGGTTGATAAAGGACAGATTGTTAGGCTCCACTCCTAGATTTTCTGGTTCAGAGATCTGGGGCAGCCAGAAAAAGTTCCTTGGTGATGCAGGAATCAGCTTTTGAGATCTACTAACAATACTCTGAGAGACACTTCACTATTTAATTTAATTCTCCTTGATTCTACCACTTTTGAAGCAATTTCCAAAATACACATGCCTCTACTCTGCCATCCTTCCATACCCTCCTCTTTAAGAATTGCAGAAAATAGCAGATTCAGGAAACTAGAGAAAACTTATGTTGGCATGAAATCCTTCAGCAGCTTTAGATGCAGAATCTCCTACCTTCAAAATAATATGACCTTTGCACAAAATTCCATAATATTAGATGTCTCTAAGTGCGACTGATCCCAGATAAGAAATAAGCAGAACTTGGAACTTTTTTTTTTTGAGGAAGATTAGCCCTGAGCTAACTGCTGCCAATCCTCCTCTTTTCGCTGAGGAAGACTGGCCCTGAGCTAACATCCATGCCCATCTTCCTCTACTTTATACGTGGGACGCCGACCATAGAGTGACTTTTGCCAAGCGGTGCCATGTCCGTACCTGGGATCCGAACCAGTGAACCCCAGGCCGCTGAAGCAGAACATGTCCACTTAACCGCTGTGCCACCAGGCTGGCCTCCAGAACTTCGAACTTTTTAACCTATCCTGCTTTAAGATTTAAAAGTCGGGGAAATTAGTTTCTGTGCAACTATATGTATGTGTGTGTATGTGAGTGTATTGAATAGAATATAATTTGCATTGAAAGTTATTTAGCTTTTGGGAATCTTGGAGGACAAAGTGTGTGACATATCCAATTTAATATGGGGGAATATTGTAAATTGAAATAAAAAATAGGATTAAAAGTTTTAACCTCATCTTGTCTTAGGTTATCTAATATTGTCCAAGACACAGAAAAATACCGTGTGAGTGTGTGTTTGTATGTGTGTACGTATGTGAGCACACATGCATGCAGCGGCCTTGCTTAGTTTCGTGGTCCAAACTCAGCAAAATGCACAAAGTAAGCAAAAGCATAACGGATGAAGATCCGATGATTCAGGGCCCATTCACTTGATGAATTTTTGAGATGTGTTAGGTAATCTTTTCAGGGCATGTGATCTATGAAGATATTTTCCATAAAGGCATTTGGTGAATGAGTTCTTGACGAAATGTATTTTCAGACTTCCATATCTTCAGAAATAACTCAGTCCTTTCATATTTTTGAATTAAATAAAAGATTTATGTTTCTTACAGGCATCCATGAGGAGAGCTGTCAACATTTCATCTTGAACAACCTCTGCTGAGATCGATGTCTCCACAAAGCCTCCTCTTCTGGCCTCCAGCTCCTCGTTCCAAAGCAGTGGGCTCACAGCGTGTGGAATCCCGTTTGACTGTAGTAATGAACCTCAGACACCTGATTTACCTTCCTGACTCTTGTATATGCTTTACTGACTGAAAATCAACTCAATTGGTTTTCGCTTTCTCTTTTTACTACTTTCAGCTTAAAAACAAAGAACTCTTCTTTCCTGCAGCTATCCACAGGAAATGAACATTTTAAAATTATAAATCAAATGTCTTGGTATGTAGGGACTTATGTTTTTGCAGGATTTTGATGATTAAGACCTCTGAGGATGCCAATGGACATCACAGATTTTTTCTTTTCTTTATTAAAATAGACCCAACTTCAGGAAAATTTGAGATACATGGCAGAGCAAAGTATCCCACTAAGTGTAAGCCTGGACTAACTTGACTCTTACACAGAGGAAGCGGCTGAGGGCAGAGCTGCCAAGCACATGGGATCTGGAACCAGACGCCCTGAGTTCCAATTCTGGTTCCCATGGTTACTTGTCATGTAACCTTGTGGAAGTTACTTTACTTCGCTGTGTGTCGTCTGTAAAATGGGATTCTAATAATACCTATTTCAAAGAATTATTCTTAAGATTATATGTAAAAGACACTTGGAACAGTGCCTTGAAGATGGTTAATACTCCGTAAGTATTAGCGGTGCTTGTATTGTTATAATTATTATTGAAAGGTTCATATAATGTTAACACAGAAATGAGAAGTAATTTGATTCTAAAGGATAAGTCTTAACGATGGTTTGGTTACTGAAAAATGTCATTAATGCCTATTTAAGGAAAAAAAGAATAGTTCTTAGTTTACTTGATTCCAAATTAAGTGAAAAAACTGCTTTCTGTAGAAAGTTACTATTTATTGCTAAGAAAGTTAGATGTTACAAAATGTGTAACAAACACCATATAGCTCAAAAATATCTCAAAAAAAAACTTAGATTTTAGCTGTGAACAGAAGCCATTACATTACTACCTTGAGACATTTGCTGAGAGGGAAGCCACAATTATATAATCAAGCATAATGAATGCATATTCATTTATTTATACCGCAACTTATGCCAGAAAGGAGTAGAAGCTGCTATAACGAGGGAATCACAAGGGAAATATAAAGATAAGGAAATCTTCTAATGTACTAGGCTAGCTCTCAGTGCATACAGAATACATTGTGAAAAAATGTTGCAAAGAAATATAAATAAATAAAAAATATAAAATGCTCCTTCTACATTTTTATTACTGGCACCACATTTCCTTTCTCGAAGAATCAAAATTTTATTTGAATCTTTCCTACCCCTCATTCCCCATATTCAATCAATAACTGTGCCTCAGTTTCCCCTTTGCAGTATTTCTTGGATCCACATCTTTTCCTTCTTTCTACTGCCAATACCTTAGTTCACATTACCTCTTTAATACGAATGGTTTTCTATCCATCTCTTTGTCCCAGTCTCTCCCCTCTCCATCCTCGTTTGCTTCTCTTCTACCATTAAAATTAATCCAGTACAATGCTACTAAAATTTATTTTTCTAAAGTACGTATCTGGTCTTGTTATTTGCCTGCTAAAGAACCTCTGTGACTCCTTATCGCTTTCTATTTTTATTATATTTCATTTGTACCTCTTCCATGTTACTTAATGTTTTCTACCTTATATTATAATAATGTTTGTAAACATTTGAGTTTTTTTACTAGAAAGTAAGCTCCTTGCATTCTTTTCTCCACAGCATCTAGGATATTGTCTTAAGGTATCAATGAATGTTAAAAAAAATAAATAAGTAAATAAAACCTTAGAAGAAAATTTTATCACATTGATATGCATTTCTAACTACTACAACTATATCTTTATGATGACATAATTTGATCAGGATAAAGAGAGACATAAATCACCAAATTAGGAAAACGTAACCAATTCGAGATCTTAATTAGAGATTTGCAAGATGGTCATATAATTCCACTAAATCGAAAAGAACACATTTTCATCTTGTTGCCTGCTATATGAATTGTGTCAACTAAAATATTACTCAAAGGTTAAGGAAAGCCAGTAGAATGAAAAAAACCAAACAAACCATAATTGAAAATAAAAACATTTTTATTTTTATTTTTTAAAGATTGGCACCTGAGCTAACAACTGTGGCCAATCTTTTTTTTTTTTTTTCCTGCTTTATCTCCCCAAATACCCCCAGGTACATAGTTGTATATCTTAGCTGCAGGTCCTTCTAGTTGTGGCATGTGGGACACCACCTCAACGTGGCCTAATGAGCAGTGCCATGTCCGCGCCCAGGATCCAAACCAGCGAAACCCTGGGCGGCCGCAGTGGAGCGTGCAAACTTAACCACTCAGCCTGGGGGCCGGCCCCTAAAGTACAAACATTTTAAAAGGTAGCACGACACCATTGATTCTAACGAAAATGATGAACTACAATGCCCTTACATGTAAGGTAGCAAGCTATTTACTAAGTTGGACACCTTTGAGAAAATTTATAAACACATGACCATTGAAAGAGAGTAATTCATTTGTGCATTTATGATTCTGCAGACAAATAACATTCTTGGCAATGTGCGTTTAAATGTTGTGTGACCCCAGAGTACAATTATATGAAGATGCATTTTTAGCTTGTGTACAATTTGCATTGTAGGATGTTGAGTCTCAGAAGAAAATTCACCCAGGGATTTCATCAGATGTTAAAAAGAGCTGAGAAAAATAAACAGGCATTTTAATAATGACTCAGGTAAGGTAAAGATAACCATCTCTTAGTATCTATAATCATCACAAGGATTAAAGTTTGTGTCTTTCTGTATGATGCTAATACCCATAGCTACTAAGGATTATGATTGTTGCTGTATAGATCTCCAAAATATTTCTCTTTGTGGTGTTTTAAAAGTTTATTGAATTGAATTTGAATGAAAGACAGGAGCTTCGTTACACATTCAGATTTTTATAAACCACCCCTCTGCTCCCCTTGAGTGTGGGCTCAATTTATTGACTTCCTTCCAAAGAATAGAGTACGGGAAGGGGAAAATATTAACTTTCAGTAGAGAAACTCAGCAAACACTGCCTTAACCAAACGATGAAGGATGACACCACCAGTGATGTTGTGTGGGTGTCATGTTCATCTGATATGTGTGATGTGAAGGCCACTTCACCTCTGTGGGATTCTTTCCGAAATCTCACAACCCCAGTTTAGTCATAAGGAAAACATCAGACAAACCCAAACTGAGGGACACTGTACAAAATACCAGACCAATACTCCGTAAAACTGTCAAGGTCATAAGAAACAAGGAAAGACTGAGAAATTGTCACAACCAGGGGAAACTAAGGAGACACGACAAGTAAGTGCAACTAAATCTGTTGTTCTGCCTCTCACACACAGCAGACACACAGCCACTGCACGCCATTGCTGTCTAATGCTATATATTATCATTCCAGGAGCACTTGGTTAACGATGCTGTTTGGTGAAATGAGCAAGAAAATGTATAAGAGAAAGCAGTTTAAAGACAGGACATAGGGAAGCTTAAGGAAAATCAAAAGCTTTGGAAATAATGTATAACTTAAACATTTTAAAAAGAGTATATCGTACTTTCTACAGCTACCTTGGAAAGAGCCAACATAATAGAAATTCACTTCCACTGTGTTGTGATTCCATTCAAATTCAAGTAATCTATATGTTTATGCTTTTCTCAGGAAAGGCTCTGTCCTGTTATCACAGCACAGAGTTCTAAGCTCCTATTACCCTCTAGGGAGAGCTATGTTTTGTTGGGTCTTGTGTAATGAGGTTACAGCCTATATGTACTCTCTGAGAGAATATCTGAGCATTTCAAGTTCTTTTGTTTTTGTTTTTGTTTTTTTTTTTTCTTTTGTTTTTTTTTTAAGTAGACTTTGGCTGCTGACTTCTTGTAAATGTGAATAAAGGGAGATGGCTTTTAAAAAACTGATGTAATCCTAAAACTGAAGGCCAGCGCACTAGGTCATAGCGTTCTCCACCTCATCTTCATTTTCTCAGTGGCAGATTGTCCTGCTGAATATTCATGAAGACCATGACTAGCTATTCTTAAATATTTACAAGAATATATTTTTATTACTGCCTTTGGGAGGCTAGTTCATATTCTCATTGTAAAATTTCTTCTTGATTAATCTTAATAATCTTATAAGCAAGTTTTGCTCATTATTACCAGTTTACCTTTTACCACTACTCTTAATAGTTTTTAAACTTTGTTATACATTTGCAAACACTATTATGATTGGTTAACCTATATTTTCCTTCCAAAGGGAAAATTTCAAGAACTACTGCATTTTCTGCATCTGCATCTAGACGAATGCCTTTGTATCCAATCTACTATTGGAAAATTCATTCATGATTGTGCTGGGACGATTACAAATATCTCCAGAAATTTAAAAACTCTGTTCTCACAGAGTTTGCCGTTAAGTAACATGTTGTGTATCAAACCTTATTTTCCTGTGGATTCCAGTAACAAATGTTTCATAATTTTCAGTGTGATTTTCAGGCTGAAGGAGCAAAGTCTCTTTGGAACAGCAAGAGCAGTGACAACGAGAAAGAAGTACAGAATGTCAGGATTTGATGGAGCCTGAGTCCCGGTGAGGGGATGGTATGGAAAGACTGGCTGTTCATTTTCCCAAGGCTTTCCTTCTGTCTGATGCCTCCTGAGTCCTCAAGCATTATGGGACTATGGTGGGAGGAAGAGCCCACTTCTGAAGAACAGAATGAAGAGGAAAACTCCCATCATCCTTCCTTCATTGTCTTCCCTCCCTCTCCTGTCAGCTGGACTTCTGGGCAAGGCTGCATCCAAAGATTGACCTCATAGACTTGAACTCATTGGCATTGCTGGCTCTCTTTGGAGACAGGCTTTAGAACACCTGCTGTGCTTACTACAGGGTCAGGCAACATTTACATTGTTACAGCACATCAAGAAAGAACTTTCTAATGTTCATTATTGAAATGCCAAATAGTTGCTGTCTCCAACAAGATGTGCATGGTTTTACTTATGTTAAAATACATTTGTCTGGCTTTAAAAGCGGCTCTCTGAGCCAGCCCTGATGGTCTAGTGGTTCAAGTTCAGTGCTCTCACTGCTTTGGCGACCGAGGTTCATTTCCCAGTGGCAGAACTACACCACCCGTCCGTCAGTTGCCACTCTATGGTGGGGGCTCGCATAGAAGAACTAAAAGAACTAGGACAACTAGAACATACAGCTGTGCACCGGGGCGTTGGGGAGAAAAAAAAAAGCAGCTTTCCATGTAGATAATTTTCCTTATATTAAAAATATTTCTGCTTCTAAGAGAGCAGTTTTGCTTGACTGTGAAGCTGGTCTCCCTTGATCTGTATTTGGTGCAGGGCCTGAATCTTTATGGGTCCCATGTCTTTCAGTAATGTTCTTTCTGATGCTTTTATAAGTAACTTTGCATGTATTTGTGCTGATTTTTTTTTCTGCCTTGTCTATGCATTTCCCAAGGAAGCCTACAGGATTGAAGCTACTAAGAATGGGGACTTCTTACTAATATTTGTGTCTCCGGAGCCTATCTAACACAGTGCTTGACACAAAAATGTTTCATTCCTGTTAAGTAAAATATACAGAGAGTCATTTTCTTATACCTTTCTTCCTTCTGACATGTGCCACTACAGAATTCAGGGTTCACACTTTGGACAGTTCTGTGGTGTCGAGGGTCCTGCATCATTAATAGGTTCTGGGGAGTTGTGAGCAAGCTTACCAAGTTTCTTTCCTCTTGGCTTGACATGGGTTCTCACAAATGACCTGATTCTACAGCAAATATCTATTACCTCTTGGTGTTTGTTATCCACTGACCTATTTTTCTGGGGACCACTTCTTTTCTACCTTCTCATGTTGTTGAGGTATTCTGTTGCCTCTATTTCTGACCTCATTTGCAGAAGTAGAACAACTTAGAAAACCTATAGCAGTTTTTAGAGAGTTGAAAGGAGTAGCCTGGTGGATAAAATAATAAGTCTAGTGAAGGAATTCCACAAAGGTAGGACCAGAACCAGGTGAAATTGTGACTCAACCATCAGATCATGCCTACCATCTGCCTCCCAAGGAATGAATTTTGTAGATACAAATAAGCTAGTTGGAACCTTAAGACAGGTTGGTTACAAATTTTTATGGTCATTAAATTCCACTACGTTAACAGTACCCCTTCCCCAGTTCTAAGATATCCCTTCAATAGTCTTCTCAGCTTTGAACTATATGCTTCACCATCGTGTGGAGCACACCCCTCCCCATTTTTACCTCTTCCTACTAAATCATCCATTTCCAGTTCAGCACTCTCTCTGTCCAGGTTCCCTTCCCTTGCCCCCCCCCCCCCACCCCAACACCTTTTACTATTTTTTGCTTTGTTTTGTTTGCAACCAACATTATTTTGTGGGAAAGGCTACTTGATCTTCTATTCCAGGGCCTCCGGCAGTTCTCTCTGACTACCGCTCCTTTTTCTACCAGCCCTTGACTCACTGGAGTGGGAGAAGGAGGTCGGCATTCTCTGCTCCTCATTTCCTTTCCCAGACCATTGTCCCTCCAACTTCCCATGAATGACCCCACTATGCTCAGTATTTCAAAGGCTCAAAAGCAACTCCTTTTCTATGTTAGTCTATGGATTACACCTCTACATCTCATATCCGTTCCCACTGCCACTGCAAACAGTCAGAAACTCTTTTCTCTGCCCAAACTGTTTTTATGGCATTCCAACTAATTACCTTGATGCCAGTCTCTCCTTCTCCCACTTTAAACCCATTGTTTACTCTACATACTGCTTACTTAATCTAAAAAGTCAATTCTGATCTAGTGGAAAAACAAGAGAAATCAAAGCTGTCTTTACTTACTGGAGTAAGCTCAAACTCTTCAGTCTAGCATCCAAGGCTCCCTATAATATGTCCCAACATTTAACTCCAGTTTTATCTTTCCATGTGGTCCCCTTTAACCAGTATAGACTATGTCCTTTTCCTGTCTTGTGTGATTTTCTGCTTTTAACAATGGTATTAATAGCTGCAATTTATAGAGCACTGTGTCCAGGCATTGTATTAAGCACTTTATATTTTGTCAACTCAACAACAGTATAAGGTAGGAATTATTATCCCATTTTAGCAGATGAAAACATTGTTATAGGGAGTTACAGGGATCTCCTAAATCACATAGCTAGAAAGTAGCAGACTCAGATTTGAACCCTGTCCATCTGTCTCCAGGACCCACGCTCTCTCCTCTGTTTGAAATGTACTACTCTTTACTTATAAAAATTTTTCACATCCTCCAAAAACCATCTCAAACGTGTCTTCCTTCATGAAACCATTTTTCATCCCTCTGACCAAATGGGATCACCCCTCTTTTGCACCTCCACAGTACCGGCTGGAACGTTTATTGTGCCACGAAATATTCTGCCTTATAAAGTTCTATAGAAACTTTGCTTAACCTTTCCAAAAGCCAAGTTGACAATAGGATATGGCTGCTGCCCTACTGGAGCTTACACACCTTGTGTTACTTACTGCCTTTTGTATTCCCTTTGAACTTAGCAGGCATTTATTACAAGGTATTACATTGAGTCAATATCTATCTATCTATCTATCTATCTATCTATCTATCTGTCTATCATTAATCACTCATCTACACACTGGGCTATTTTGTAGAGGAATCTGACAGAATGCTTTCCTAGACCACCTTTCTCAGAATACTGTGGTCACAATGGCATTATGGAAACTCATTTTTACCATTGTCATTTGTGTAAAAAATTGCATGCTCTACATTCGAGAAATTTTTTGTTCAACGAAAATAATAAACTGTTTATATGTCTCTCTGTGTAGTATAATCAAAGGATCCATGTCATCAGCTGCTTTTTTTACAGTCCCACTTCTTTTAGACCTGATGTGAAGACAGCTTGTTTTTCGCTTAACAGCACTGAGGAAAAACCAGGCATGAGGAAAGAGGCTAAAGTAACAGTTAGTGGCAGAATCGGGGTTTAAATCTACGTGCATTTGATGCAAAATACCACAGTTCATAACCAATATGCTGTGCTACTGCAAAACATTTGCCTAGCCATTATGTTGCCTACGCATATAGTCGTGCTATTTTGACAATACATCCTGGCCTCTAGGATTAGAATTTGTGTTTTCCCAAAAGAATTTAGCTGCCCGTTGGTAATTTAAGATGGAGGTTGTTTGTTCCTTTTCTTGTTTCATTTTTGATATAGAGGAAATGTCCTATTTTTGTCCAAAGGGAATCTCTTTTAATTGCTTTAGACTCTACCCCTGTAAAGGATTAATAGAAACAGTTGATCTTATTGTCATTTTTCCTATTACATTTCAAAAGACAACTTCAAGTTTTGGGGTTACCTTGCTGTCATCACTCTTATCTCTTCTACTCATTTAAATCGAAGTTAAGTGTAACTTTGAGAATGAAGAATATTTAACTGCCTGCGTCTTCTGACTTTAACCAGCATTTTCTGAACCAGAGGCGGATCCAGTTTGCAATCCAGTACAGTGCATATGGGAGGGAAAAGGCAAATTTAATCTGCATGTATAATAAGAAATCTATTAAAATGGACCTTACAGTAGATCTCCACTCCTTTCAGAATAGCATGCAAATTTCTCCAGAAGGTGCATACTGTTCTTCATAAAATGATTCTTTCTTTACCATTCTGGCCTCTTTTCTCAGCATTTTCTCCTCTCACTTCTATTCTCGCCATGCTGAACTTCTTATAGGTCTTCCCAAAAGACATGCGTTTTCTCACCTCTGAAACTCTATACATGTTGATCTTTGCTCCCTTTACCTTACCTACGCGACCCCTATTGGTCCTTCAGGACTAAACTCAGGCTGCACCTCCTTCTGGGCTCCCTAACTCCCTCAATGTCTTAGTAAGTAGGCCTACCCTGCTTATTTCCCACTGGTAACATGCGTCCTACTGATTTGCAATTGGCTGTTAGCTTTCCTGTTTTGCCAAGCAGCCTGTACACTCCACCAAGGGCAGGAGCTCCACCAAGAGCTCCAGAACCTCAGATGGTGTTTGGAACACAGTAGGTCCTTATTACATTTTTCCTGGATGAATAAATAAATGGATGAAAGAATTCTCTGCTAAGATGAGATAGTCAGCCTTGTATCTTTTAGGTCTAAATATTATTCCCTATGACCTTACTATTCCCTGAAGGACTTGAAAGACTGAATTATAGTAGTTTAGTAGCATCCAAATTATTAAAATGTTTGGGCAACTGCCAGATTTCTTTTTGTCATATGCATACTTTGCATCTGGGTATTTTGTTTGCAAAGGGATAATTCTTCTGGGAAATACTATAGACATTCATAGTGAATACATCATCAAAAAAGATGGATCAGCCTAAACTAATCTGAGAAACTAAATATAACTGAGTGGAAAAGAAATAATGCTTACTGTTATTAAGAGGGAAAGCACACACTGTATTTTTTTTCCGTAATCAATTGCAAATTTACATTTGATAACTCTGGTTGTTGTTTAATCAAAAATGATTATCTTCCTTGATTAGGAGTATTTTTTTAAGGAAAAGGAATTGCTAATTAGTTCGCTATCACTCTGTTGAAGGTGTTTGCAATTAAATTGAGGAGGCAAAGAAAGCTGCAAATGATTCAAATGCTGAAATGTAGTTACCAAATATTGAAGGAGTATTTCTTTTCAAACTATGTGAACGTTTAAACTTCTCCAAAAATGGCAAACTCTACTACCTGAAAACCCATTCTTACAAAAAAAAAATATCTGCGAACTCTTGGTTGAGCCTAGAGACTGATTATTCAACATTTTTATTATACCTGTACCTAAAAAAGAAAGTAAATTGTCATTTAGATAAACATGTGATATCTGACCATTTTGAAGTTGTTTGTTCTCTTCATTAATATGGCACGGACTATGCATAACAGCTGCTCCTGCGTAGCTGTTACTTCAGACCTGGTACTGAGTTTCCACAAAGCTTGAAGGTTCACACATCATATGACTTTTATTTCTGTTGTTTTCACCTGGAGACAATACCTGCAGACGAATCTGTAACGGTGCGCTGGTTTCTTTGATAACAACATTTGGAGATGTTTGCTCCTTAGAAAGTAAAATTGCCTGAAGCTAATGTTTTCTGTCTTCACCATGTTTAAGCATAAGTTCAGTAGTGTTACCTTCCTAGTATTTGTTTTATTCACACTGCTGTACAATAGAGCTCTAGCACTTTTTCATCTTCCAAAACTGAAACTCTATATCTGTTGAACAACTCCCTGCTTCCACCCTTGCCACCCGCAGCCCTGGCAACCATTCTACTTTCTGGAATTTTTTCCAATTTTTAAAAATTGTGGTTAAAATACATATAAAATTTACCACCTTAACCATTTTCAATTGTACAGTTCAATGCTATTTAAGTACATCCATAATGTTGTGCTACCATTACAACCAACCATCTCCAGCACTCTTCATCTTGTGAAAGTGAAACTCTATCCCCATCGAACAAGAGCTCCCCATTCAGACCTTCCCCAGCCCCCGGAAACCACCATTCTACTTCCCGTCTCTAGGATTTTGACTACTCTAAGTCCCTCATGTAAGTGGAATCATACATTATTTATCTCTTTGTGACTGGCTTATTTCACTGAGTATAATGTCCTCAAAGTTCATCCATGTTGTAGCATAAGTCAGAATTTCCCTCCCTTTTAAGACTGAATAATATTCTATTGTATGCACATACTACATTTTGTTTACCTATTCATATATTGGTGGATACTTGGGTTGCTTCCACCTCTTGGCTATTGTGAATAATGCTGCAATGAGCATGAGTGTACAAATCTCTCTTTGAGATTCTGTTTTCACTTCTTTTGGATATGTACCCAGAAGTAGAATTGCTGGATCATATGACAGTTCTATTTTAATTTTTTGAGGAACTATTTTTCTGCAGCGGCTATACCATTTTCATTCCCACCAACAGTCCACAAGAGTTCAGATTTCTCCATACTCTTGCCAACACTTGTTATTCTGTTGTTTTGATAGTAGCCATACTAATGGGTGTTAGGTGGTATCTCACTGTAGTTTTGATTTGCATTTCCCTAATGATTAGTGATGTTGAGCATCTTTTCTTGTGTTTATTGGCCATTTGTCTATCTTTTTTGGAGAAGTGTCTGTTCAAGTTGTTAGCCCATTTTCAAATTGGGTTGTTTGTTTCCTTGTTGTTGAGTTTTAGGAGTTCTCTATATATTCTGGATATCAATCCCTTATTAGATATATGATTTGCAAATATTTTCTCTCGTTTTGTGGGTTGCTTTCTTGTTCTGTTAATAGTATCTTTCGATGCAAACAAAATTTACATTTTTATGAAGTCCAGTTTTTCTATTTTTTCTTTTGTCGCCTGTGCCTTTGGTGTCATATCCAAGAAATCATTGCCAAATCCAATGTTGGAAGCTTTTGTCCTATGTTTTCTTCTAAGAGTTTTATAGTTTTAGGTCTTACATTTAGGTCCTTGATCCATTTTGAGTTGATTTTTCTGTAACAGGGTGTAAGGTAAGGATCCAACTTCATTCTTTTGCATGTGGAAATCCAGTTTTCCCAACACCAGTTGTTGAAGAGCCTATTCTTTTGCCATGTGTAGCCTTGGCAACCTCGTCAAAGATCATCTGACCATAGACGTTAGGGCTTATTTGTAGGCTCTCTGTTTGGTTCCATTGGTCTATATGTCTGTCTTTACACCAGTACCATAGTGTCTTGATTACTGTAGCTTTGTAATATGTTTTGAAATCAGGAAGTATGAGGACTCCAGCTTTGTGTTTCTTTCTCAAGTTTGCTTTGGCTACAGTAGTGCCAAATTTTTTACAATGTACAATGTTAGGTGATATTAAGGAGAATACAGTATTCAAATGTTGGGAAATAAAAGTCTGCTCTCTTTTGCACTCATCAAACCACATATACCACAGCCCACAGTGTGGAATTCTGTCTCCATATTCTATGAGAAACATTGCATCCATGGAGAGTAACCAGAACAAGGAAGGTCTAGAAATTATTTCATATGAAGAACATTTAAAGTTCTTTAAACTAAACTATTGAAATATTTAAACTAAAAAAGAGAAAACTAAAGGAAACCATTACAGCCATCTTTGATTATTAATTCCATCATTTATTTATTCATTCATTCGAAAAATATTCATTGGGGGATGGCCCAGTGGCGTAGTGGTTAAGTTCACATGCTCCGCTTCTGCAGCCTGGGGTTTGCACGTTTTGTTCCCAGGCATGGACCAAATACCGCTCATCAAGCCATGCTGTGGCAGCGTCCCGTGTGCAAAATAGAGGAAGACGGGCACCAGTGTTAGCTCAGGGCTAATCTTCCTCAGCAAAAAAAAAAAAAAAAAAAAAAAAATCATTGAATTCTTACTATGTACCAGGCATTCTGCCTTCCTGCTCATATCTGGTATTTTTCCTGTCTCCTTCATGTCCACCCTCAAACTAAGTAGACCATCAATCTTCTGGGATAGGACAGGAAACTAACTCATCTTTATCTCCAGACTGAGTGCTTATGAATGAATCTTATTACCCTGCTATAAAAAAATTCCACATTGGTGCTTTTGTCTTGGCTTAAGCCTAAAAAATAAGCAGCGTATTAATCTACAGAGTCAACAAAATCCAGATCAAAATCCCTGCTGGGATTTCTCAGCAGAAACTTTACAGGCTAGAAGAGAGTGGAATGATATATTCAAAAATCTGAAGGACAAAAACCTACAGCCGAGAATTCTCTACCCAGCGAAAATATCCTTCAAATACGATGGAGAAATAAAAACTTTCCCAGATAAACAAAAATTAAGGGAGTTCATTGCCACAAAACCTCCTCTTCAGGAAATCCTCAGGAAAACCCTCATTCCTGAAAAATCCAAAAAAGGAAAGGGGCTACAAAACCAAGAGCAGAGGAGATAAGTAGAAGGACAACAACAGAGAGTAGCAGCTCTACATCAGAACAGATTAAACCATGGGACGAGAAACAAAGGAAACTGAAGAAAACCGGAAAACAAGACACAAAATGGTAGTGGTAGGCCCCCACGTCTCAATAATCACTCTAAATGTAAACGGATTGAACTCCCCAATCAAAAGACACAGAGTGGCAGGATGGATCAAAGAACAAGATCCAACAATATGCTGCCTCCAGGAAACACACCTCAGCCCCAAAGACAAACACAGACTCAGAGTGAAGGGATGGAGAACAATACTCCAAGCTAATAATGAACAAAAGAAAGCAGGTGTCGCTATACTAATATCAGACAAGGTAGATTTCAAAGCAAAACAGATAAAGAAAGACAAAGAGGGACAGTATATAATGATAAAAGGGACTCTCCACCAAGAAGACATAACACTTATAAATATATACGCACCCAACACAGGAGCACCAAAATTTGTAAAGCAACTCTTAATAGAACTAAAAGAAGACATCAACAACAATACAATAATAGTAGGGGACCTCAACACACCATTAACACCAATGGACAGAACATCCAGACAGAAAATCAACAAGGAAATAATAGAATTAAATGAAAAATTAGACCAGATGGACTTAATAGATATATATAGAACACTTCATCCAAAAACAGCAGGTTACACATTCTTCTCAAGTGCACATGGAACATTCTCAAGGATTGACCATATTTTGGGAACCAAAGCAAACATCAATAAATACAAGAGAGTTGAAATAATATCAAGCATCTTTTCTGATCATAACGCTATTAAACTAGAAATCAACTACAAGAAAAAAGCAGAGAAAGGTGCAAAAATGTGGAGACTAAACAACACGCTTCTCAACAAACAATGGATCATTGAAGAAATTAAAGAAGAAATCAAATATTATCTGGAGACAAATGAAAATGAGAACACGACATACCAAATCATTTGGGATGCAGCAAAAGCAGTCCTAAGAGGGAAATTCATCGCAATACAGGCTCACCTCACTAAACAAGAAAAAGCTCACGTAAGCAACCTCAAACGACACCTAACAGAACTAGAAAAAGAAGAACAAACAAGGCCCAGAGTCAGTAGAAGGAGGGAAATAATAAAAATAAGAGCAGAAATAAACGATATTGAAACAAAAAAGACAATAGAAAGGATCAATGAAACAAAGAGTTGGTTCTTCGAAAGAATTAACAAAATTGACAAACCCCTAGCCAGACTCACCAAGAAAAGAAGAGAGAAATCGCAAATTAATAAAATCAGGAATGACAGAGGAGAAATCACAACAGATACCAATGAAATACAAGAGATCATAAGAGAATACTATGAAAAACTATATGCCAACAAATTGAACAACCTGGAAGAAATGGACAAATTCCTAGACTCCTACAATCTCCCCAAACTGAATCAGGAAGAAATGGAGAATCTGAATAGACCAATCACAAGTAAGGAAATAGAAACGGTAATCAAAAACCTCCCCAAAAACAAGAGTCCAGGACCAGACGGCTTCTCCGGAGAATTCTACCAAACCTTCAAAGAAGACTTAATACCTATTCTCCTCAAACTGTTCCAGAAAATTGAGAAAGATGGAGAACTCCCTAACACATTCTATGAAGCCAACATCACTCTGATCCCCAAACCTGACAAGGACAACACAAAGAAGGAGAACTACAGGCCGATATCACTGATGAACATAGATGCAAAAATCCTCAACAAAATTTTGGCAAACCGATTACAGCAATACATCAAAAAGATTATACACCATGATCAAGTGGGATTTATACCAGGGACACAGGGATGGTTCAACATCCGCAAGTCAATCAACGTGATACACTACATTAACAAAATGAAAACCAAAAACCACATGATCATCTCAATAGATGCAGAGAAAGCATTCGACAAGATCCAACACCCATTTATGATAAAAACCCTCAGTAAAATGGGTATAGAAGGAAAGTACCTCAACATAATAAAGGCCATATATGATAGACCCACAGCCAACATCATACTCAATGGACAAAAGCTGAAAGCCATCCCTCTGAGGACAGGAACAAGACAAGGGTGCCCACTTTCACCACTCCTATTCAACATAGTTCTGGAGGTGCTGGCCAGAGAAATTCGGCAGGAAAAAGAAATAAAAGGAATCCAAATAGGTAACGAAGAAGTAAAACTCTCGTTGTTTGCAGACGACATGATCTTATACATAGAAAACCCCAAAGAATCCACAGAAAAACTATTAGAAATAATCAACAACTACAGCAAAGTAGCAGGGTATAAAATTAACGTGCATAAATCAGTAGCATTTCTATACACTAACAATAAACTAACAGAAAAAGAACTCAAGAACTCTATCCCATTCACAATCGCAACGAAAAGAATAAAATACCTTGGGATAAACTTAACCAAGGAAGTGAAGGATCTATACAATGAAAACTACAAGACTTTCTTGAAAGAAATTGGCGATGACATAAAGAGATGGAAAGACATCCCTTGCACATGGATTGGAAGAATAAACATAGTTAAAATGTCCATACTACCTAAAGCAATATACAGATTCAATGCTATCCCAATCAGAATCCCAAGAACATTTTTCACAGAAATTGAACAAACAATCCTAAAATTCATATGGGGCAACAAAAGACCGCGAATTGCTAAAGCAATCCTGAGCAAGAAAAACAAAGCCGGCGGAATCACAATCCCCGATTTCAAAACATACTACAAAGCTACAGTGATCAAAACAGCATGGTACTGGTACAAAAACAGGTCCACAGATCAATGGAACAGAATTGAAAGCCCAGAGATAAAACCACACATCTATGGACAGCTAATCTTCGACAAAGGAGCAGAGGGCCTACAATGGAGAAAAGAAAGTCTCTTCAACAAATGGTGCTGGGAAAACTGGACAGCCACATGCAAAAGATTGAAAATTGACCATTCTTTTTCACCACACACCAAAATAAACTCAAAATGGATCAAAGACCTAAAGATTAGGCCTGAGACAATAAGTCTTTTGGAAGAGAATATAGGCAGTACACTCTTTGACATCAGTTTCAAAAGAATCTTTTCGGACACTGCAACTCCTCAGTTGAGGGAAACAATAGAAAGAATAAACAAATGGGACTTCATCAGACTAAAGAGCTTCTTCAAGGCAAGGGAAAACAGGATTGAAACAAAAAAACAGCTCACTAATTGGGAAAAAATATTTACAAGCCACTTATCCGACAAAGGGTTAATCTCCATAATATACAAAGAACTCACACTGCTTAACAACAAAAAAACAAACAACCCGATCAAAAAATGGGCAGAGGACATGAACAGACATTTCTCAAAAGAAGATATGAATATGGCCAATAGACACATGAAAAGATGTTCATCACCGCTAATCATCAGGGAAATGCAAATCAAAACTACACTAAGATACCACCTTACCCCCGTTAGATTGGCAAAAACATCCAAAACCAAGAACGACAAATGTTGGAGAGGTTGTGGAGAAAGAGGAACCCTCATACACTGTTGGTGGGAATGCAAACTGGTACAGCCACTATGGAAAACAGTATGGAGATTTCTCAAAAAGTTAAAAATAGAAATACCCTATGACCCAGCCATCCCATTACTGGGTATCTATCCTAAGAACCTGATATCAGATATCTCAAGAGTCCGTTGCACCCCTATGTTCATTGCAGCATTATTTACAATAGCCAAGACGTGGAACCAGCCTACATGCCCAGAAACTAATGATTGGATAAAGAAGATGTGGTATATATACACAATGGAATACTACTCAGCCATAAAAAAAGACGAAATTGGCCCATTCACAACAATGTGGATGGACCTCGAGGGTATTATGTTAAGCGAAATAAGTCAGTCAGAGAAAGACGAACTCTATATGACTCCACTCATAGGTGGAAATTAGTATATTGAGAAGGAGATCTGATTGGTGGTTACCAGGGAAAAGGGGGGGTGGGGGGAGGGTACGGAGGGGGAAGTGGTGTACCCACAACATGACTAACAAAAATGTACAACTGAAATCTCACAAGGTTGTAATCTATCATAACATTAATAAAAAAAAAAAAAAAAAAAATCCCTGCTGGACTTCAAAAGACATCATTAAGACAACGAAAAGTCAAACAATAGACTTAGACAAAATATTTGCAAAACTCATATCTGATAAAGGACTTGTATCCAGGATATACAAAGAACTTTTATAACTCAGTGAAACGAAGACAAATAACACATCAAAAAACGGCCAAAGAAAACTTGAATAGACATTTTACCAAGAAGATATATAAACAGTTAATAAGCACATGAAAAATGTTCAACATCGTTAGTCATTAGGGAAAAGCAAATTAAAATCACAATGCAATACCACTTCACAAAAACTGGAATGGCTATAACGAAAAAGACTATATAGATAGATATAGATAATATATGTTAATAATATACAAATATCATCTATACATACATACACATAATATAAAGAAGATAATAAATATTGGAAAGCATAGAAAGCTTCATACATGGATGAAGGAATATAAAAATGATACAGTCATTTTGCAAAGTGGTGTAGCAATATCTTACAAGTTAAACATAAATTTACTACATGGCCTAGCAATTTCATTCTTAGGTATCTACCCCAGAGAAATGAAAAAAAATTTCCCCACAAAGGCTGCGTGCAAGTGTTCATAGCAGCATTATTCACAACAGTTGAAAAGTAGAAATAACAGATATGTCCATCAGTGGAGAATTGATTAAAAAATGGAACAATAGAATACCATTCATCGATAAAAAGGAACAGAGTACTGATACATGCTTCTACATGGATGATCCTTACAACATGGATGAATCTCAAAAACATCTTGGTCAGTGAAAGAAGCTAGACACAAAAGAACACATATCGCAGGATTCCTTTTATATGGAATGTCCAAAAAAGCAAATTTATAGAGACAGAAAGTACATTAGTGGTTCCCCAGGATTGGGGATGGGAATGGGAAGCAATTAAATGGGTATGAGATTTCTTTTTGTGGTGATGCAACTATTTTAAATCAGATTGTGGTGATGGTTGTATAACTTTGTAAATATACCAAAATTCACTTGATCATATACTTAAAATGGATGAATTTTATGGTATGTAAAGTATATCTCAATAAAGCTGCTAATAAGGATAATAATTTTAAAAAGCTATATTAGAAATGGAAAGATTACTTAGTCTGACACATTCTTCTTCTTTTTTTTTTTTTTTTTTTTTGAGGAACATTAGCCCTGAGCTAACTGCTGCCAATTTTCCTCTTTTTAGCTGAGGAAGCCTGGCCCTGAGCTAACATCTGTGCCCATCTTCCTCTACTTTATACATGTTGTAGTGGTCAGAGTTCTTATTCCCAAGGGATATGATGCTAGGGGAGGATAGGCAAACTGTCGACTGTAGTACCAGGTGACAAGTGCTAAACCCATTCAGGCCCTCAGAGTGCAAGCAACACTGCTAATCTGCTGTCTTAGGCAAAAAAAATTTGTGGAAGGACATGAGGTAGTTCATGAAAACTTCAGGAAAAAATGAAGAAACAGGCCCTCAAAACAACAGAAATGTGAAAAGCTCCAAAGATTCAGAGGACAGGAAAAAAAAAAAAGAGAGCCTCTTCAAGGCTCCACAGTTGGAACAGATCAGCTCCATCATTTCCCAACATTGTGTCAATTACTCTTACTCAATGCAAATTGCAGAAGAGTCTGATTGGTCAAGGTGGATCACATGACCATCCCTTTGCCCGGGAGCGCCAAGCAGCTTCACTAACAATCCTAATAAGACTGCATGTGGCAGGGAAGGACAATTCTCCAGAGGAAAAACGAATTGTTATTTCCAAATAAGGGCAGACACAAGCTATAGACGTCGCCGTGAGAGTGTTAAACAGAGGATCCATCAAGCCAGAGCATTATGAGAGCATAGCCCTAACCAAGTGGTGGAGAGTTTGAGTTGTTTCCAGAGCAAGCAACAGCTAAACAGACAGCTTTTGGGGGTGATTTCTGCAAAATCCTTCCCATCATATCTAGAAACAAGCAAAATTGGACCTAACAGCTTCTCAAAGTTCAACTTTTGTTCTCTTAAACAAATTCTAAATCTTGGGGTCGTCAGAAGGAACAGAAATTCTTAAATAAATCAACATTTGATAATAATAATAACAGCCAGACTACCATCTATGATGTGTTTATCATGTTCCAGACACTGTGATGACCTTATTTCATTTAAACCTGTCGAGAACTGGTGAGGTGCCACTAGATCCCTATAAGGTAGAAACTCTAGTTTCTCTCTTACAAAAGGGAAAGTGTAGGCTTGGAGTGGTCAGGAAACCTGCTCAAAGCGCCCACCATAGGCAGTGCTGTAGGATTCAACTCAGGCTGCTCTGACTCCAAAGGCCGTGTTTGTAACAAATATGCACTAAAAACTCCCAATATCTTTACTATAAAAAAATCAATTATATGTTCTTTTGTTAGTTTTGGCATTGTTCTAAAGTTCAAATTAGTTTGAGTCGGCTTATTTCTATTGGAAAGGTAATATTGTTAAGGCTACAAAAAAAATCTAAAATAGAAAATTTCAAACAAAAATTAATCTTAAGATCCTTACCTTACACCATATGCAAAAATTAACTCAAAATGGATTAAAGTCCTAAATGTAAAAACTAAAACCATAAAACCCCTAGAGGAAAACAGAGGGGAAAAGCTTCGTGATATTGGATTTGGCAATGATTTCTTGGATATGACACCAAAAGTACAGGCAACAAAAGCGAAAACAGACAAGTGGAACCAAATCAAACTGAAAAACTTCTGTGCATCAAAGGAAACGATCAACAGAGTAAAAAGGCAACCTATGGAATGGGAGAAAGTCTTGCAAACCATATATCTGATAATGGATTAATATTCAGAATATACACAACCAGAAGAACCTACAACCAGAATATACAACCATGTATCAGGGTCTTTGGGGAGAAGAAGAAAAGAAAATATTCAGAATATGTAAAGAACTCCTACAACTCAACTACATAAAAAACAAATAACCTGATTAAAACAATGGACAGAGGACTTGAACAGACATTTCTTCAAGGAAGATATACAGAGGGCCAACAAACATATAAAAGATATTCAATATCACTAATCATCAGGGAAATGCAAAGCAAAATCACAATGAGATACCACCTCACATCCATTTAGATGGCCATTATCAAGAAAACAGCAAATAACAAGTGTTGACAAGGATTTGGAGAACTCGGAAGCTTTGTGGACTGTTGGTAGGAATGTAAAATTGTGTAGCAACCATGCAAAACAGTCTGGAGGTTCTTCAAAAAATTAAACCTAGAATTACAATGTGATCCAGCAATTCCGCTTCTGGGTATACATCCAAAAGAATTGAAAACAGAATCTTAAAGAGATATTTGTACACCTGTGTTCATTGCAGGATTATACACAATAGCCAGGAGGTGGAAGCACCCCAAGTGTCCATCAAGGTATGCAAAGATAAACAAAGTGTGGTGTATACTTACAATGGAACATTATGCAGCCTTTAAAAAAGAAGGAGATCCTGTCTCATCCTGCAACATAAATGAACCTTGAGGACATTATGCTAAATGAAATAAGCCAGTCACAAAAAGACAAATACTGTGTGATTCCACTTACGTGAGGAATCTAAAGTAGTTAGACTCTTGGAAACAGAAAGCAGAATGGTGGTTGCCAGGTGCTGGAGGTGGAGGAGGCCGTGGGAGTTATTGTTCAATGGGTATAGAGTTCCAGTTTTGCAAGACGAAAAAGTTTTAGGGATCTCCGGCACAATGTGGTGCATATAGTTAACACTACTGTACTGTAACTTAAAAATGGTAAATTTTATGTTATGTATTTTTTATTACAATTTGAAAAAAAGCACTGTTGGCTTAGATTGAGCTTGTGGTCACATGAATTCCCAAGTTCTTAACACAGAAGTTGCCACCAAGTCCAATCTCTGTCATCCTGTACCTGTGAAATTAATTTCTGTCAAAAAACTTAAATGGAAGGCTTTGCATTTATTGCTTTAAAATTTCATCATACAGGCTTTAACTCATCATTCCAAGTCTAAGATAACTTAGCATCTTGATGCCCTTGGCTAGTCCCACCAACACTCTATAACCTGCAGCACTTATTGAATATGTCTCCTGTATCCCTATCCAAGTCACTGAAAACAGGACTCAGACAAGGTTAAGGTCCACAAATGGCCTCTCTTCAAGCACTTTACCTGCACTTTTGTTTTAATATGCTTGTTCAACCAACCCAGGTGTTTATTCATCAAACTTTTATTGGTTACCTACCATGTGTCAGGCACTGTGCTTGGTGCTGGTGATACAAATATGAACACCACAGACACACACAGAAATTCTACTGTCTCTTCCTTCAAGGAGTCCATATTTCTGTACTTTATTAACAAATATATCATAAAAGACTGTAAAATGCTTCTCTGAAATTCAGAAACATTGATCCTTAATAACAAATGCTTACAACAGCAATTGTATAGCAAAGAAGAAGTCTATCTTTCTCTCAAAACCAGGCTGATCCTCTTTTTTCTATGACTGCTATTACAAGTTCTTATGAATACATTTAATTTCACTTTACGTTTTTATGGCCTGGCTTGCCCTAAACTACTTTTAAAAATTCTAACCAATCGTTAAACAATTTTTATACTGAACTTAAATATTCAGTAAAGAAATAAAGATTCTGTTTGGTGTGAATTTGTGTGGTTCATTAAACCCATGATTTTCGTTACAATAATATTTAGAGGACTAATTATCTCTGAGTAATCACAGAGTATGAAGCAATTTAAATGTCATCCCCAGCACAGGTTAGAAGCAAATTTACTTATTAAATTATGGATGTTTTTCTTTATACTGGCCATTTAATAATTTAAAAATGAACATGGCGCTTCATTTCAAAGACGAAAAAATAGATGCAATGGCAGTAGCTTTGCATCAACTCAGTTGAACTGAGTTTGTTTTCTAAAAAATCAAAAACCTCAGTATATTGGAGTTGCAGTTTCAAATGTGATTTTCAAGTAATTTATTTCATTAAAAATTTTCACAACATTGGACTCCATTTTGAAGCTTAAGGAACATTTTAGAATGGGAATTAGCAACTTTTATTCCAAAAAAGGATTCATTTTGTTAGCTGGACAGTGATTATACAGTGTTAGGTTGACAATATATTGCAGTTTTTGTAAGTCAAAAATGATTGAGGGGCCAGCTCAGTGGCATAGAGTTAAGTTTGCACACTTCACTTTGGTGGCCCAGGGTTCATGGGTTTGGATCTCAGGTGCGGACCTACACACTGCTCATCAAGCCGTGCTGTGGCAGCATCCTGCATACAAAATAGAGGAAGATTGGCCACAGACGTTAGCTCAAAAAAAAACAAAGATTGAAAATTGGCAATTTCATAAAATTTAATCCAATGAATATAACTCAGTATGTAATAGGTCTTTAAAACTAGAAATTAACCTTTTAAAATTATAAATAGAATTTAAAACATTACATGAGATTTGAGTTAAAGAAGAGAAAAATCCATAATGTCACCACACAGATATAAATTCTGTAATCATTTCTGTACTTTCCCTTCCATGATTTTCCCTTGTGCATATTTTTACATGCTTGTAGTCAAAGCATACATCAATGTTGGGATATGCAAAATGTAAAACCTTGCATCATTTATATTTTTAAATTCATGATATAATCTTAATATTTATAATTTTTAATAATTGCATTAGCCACTAATTGGACTATGATTTACTCATTCGCACAGTGTTAAACATTTAGATTGCTTCCAGCTTTTTTTTATTGTGGCCATAATAGTTTATAACATTGTGAAATTTCAGGTGTATATTATTATTTGTCAGACACCATATAAATGTACCCCTTCACCCCTTGTACCCACCTCCTACCCTCTTTCCCTCTGGTAACCACTAAACTATTCTCTTTATCCATAAGTTTGTTTATGTTCCACAAACGAGTGAAATCATTCTCTTTCTCTGTCTGGCTTAGTTCACTCAACATAATACCCTCAAGGTCCATCCATGTGGTTGTGAATGGGACGATTTTGTCTTTTTTTATGGCTGAGTAGTATTCCATTGTATATATACCACATCGTCTTTATCCAATCATCAGTCAGTGGGCACTTGGCATGCTTCCACATCTTGGCTATTGTGAATAATGCCGCAGTGGACATACGGGTGCAAAAGTCTCTCTGCATTGTGGATTTCGAGTTTTTTGGTTAAATACCCACTATTTCATATGGTCATATGGTATTTCTATTTTTAATTTTTTTGAGAAATCTCCATACTGTCTTCCATAGTGGCTGCACCAGTTTGTATTCCCACTAGCAGTGCATGAGGGTCCCCTTTTCTCCACAACCTCTCCAACACTGTTATGTTTTGTCTTGGTAATTGTAGCCATTCTGACAGGCATAAAGTGATATCTAAGTGTCATTTTGATTTGCATTTCCCTGATGATTAGTGATGTTGAACATCTTTTCATGTGCCTATTGGGCATCTGTATATCTTCTTTGGAAAAATGTTTGTTCATATCCTCTGCCCATTTTTTGATTGGCTTGTTTGTTTTTTGTAGTTCAGTTGTATGAATTCTTTATATATTATGGAGTATGTTGCTTCTAGTTTTTTGATATTACAAATGATGTTATGATGAGCATCTTCTGAATTGCTAAGAAAAAGTTGCCTCATATTTACATAATCCATTAAAAAAATCTATGTCTCTGTATTTTTCCACTGTTCTGATTTTTTTCAATCAAGCAAGTTATGATGAATACTCTTGGTTCATCGAGAAGTAGAAAGCAGTTCCATAAGTTTTTCTCTGTAATTTACCATTACCGCTCAAAACTGATTTCTTTTATAGTCATTAATTCATAATGACAACATAATAATAATATCCAGAGCTCACATTCTACTATCAAACTTTCCACTGAGCTTGTAATTAAAATGTCAGAATTCATTCCTGTCCTTGAAAACAATTTTTTGCTTCTGATGATTGATTCAAACTCTCTCTTATAGCTCTTAATTCTCACATCTACTCCAGCTGCAAAATAAATCCTCAAGGTAAAGAACAAAATAAGAGTTTAGAATTTAAAATCTGTCCTTATCAGACTGACATAGACAACAGGGACAGATGTTGCTTTCTAACTTTTTTTTGGCACACTTAAAAACAAAAATTTGGGGGCCGGCCCGGTGGTGCAGCAGTTAAGTTCGCATGTTCCACTTCGGTTGCCCAGGGTTCACTGGTTCAGATCCCGGATGCGGATCTACACACTGCTTGTCAAGCCGTGCTGTGGCAGATGTCCCACATATAAAGTAGGGGAAGATGGGCACAGATGTTAGCTCAGTGCCAGTCTTGCCCAGCAAAAAAAAAAGAGGAGGATTGGCAGCAGATGTTAGTTCAGGGATAATCTTCCTCCAAAAAAAATAAATAAAATGAAAACTTGAATTGTTGTGCAACCAGGAGTTTAAACTCTTCTATTGGACTACTGATAAGTTAGAGTTCTTAAATTTTAAAGAGTATTATTTTTGTGTATTTTAAAGAGATTGTGTTAGGTTCACTCTTAAGTAAGACTCATACAACATCTTGGTCTGGCCCAGATTTCACAGTCTCGTACATGAGTAGAAAAGACTGCTGAAGTACAGTGTAAACTTGAGATATTCACCAGGATAACCTGTTATCCACCTTTGGGTCTTACTTCCTAGCATGTCTGCAGTCAACAAATTACCTGGGGTTCTAGTACTCATGATTCATTTGGAGGACTACTCACCATCATTCCACTTCCAAAGGGCTGTAACAACAAGTGTTAGGAAGTGGGTAAGAGACTGGTCTCCTTGTTTGGATTATTCAATCCACAACTGTGGAAGTGGAAATACACATCATGTCTCATTCATTCTCTTTAATTATTCTTGATGCTAACATGCAGTAGTTGGTAATATCTATGTAGTCAACAAGGAAGTAATATCTAGAATTAGAATGAACCATATTTTCAGGAATGTTTGCAATCTACTTTCTGTCTACCATCAAACATTCAATGAAGAGAGACCATTCAATTTGACAAATATTTGAGTGCTTCTCTATGTAGGTGAAGATGTGTATCAAAGAAAGTTGTGCCCTTGGCTTTTTACATTTTTCCTAGTCTAATGAAGGGCTAAATTCTTCCAAAATACATCCTGTGGCTGAAAATGTTTTTGTTAGCAGTTATGTAACCTTATGAGAAAGCATGGTCTTCTCCAAATTGGATATACTATAAATTGAAGACATTAGTCATAGCTGGTGCTTTTTTCTTCCATTTGAAACACACACACACTTTAATACTTTTTTTCAGGTCAGATTTTAAGTGGTGTACTGAAATATTAGAGAAGAAATACCACATAAAAAAATGGTCGGACAGATAATATTTTAAATGGCAATCTGCATCAGAAGGAGGAGAAATAGCAGTGTCATTTTCTCACATTTCAACCCCCAGGCATACCTGTAAAATTTAGCAAAATGCAACATGATGCAGCACTCATTCATACACTCAGCATGTAATTATTGAGAACTTGTCATGGGCGTCACACTGTAATCATCTCTGTAGAGGATATGAATGAAAAGAAGGGCCCATCCTTGCCCCCAAGTAGCTTACAGCACCTTTGGGGAGATAAGACAAGCATAAAAAGTATAATAACAGTATGGAATACTGACTCTGACACGGACAATAGGCTTCCGGAAAGCGTGGGGCAGCGGTCTGGGGAGGGCTGTCAAGAAGCAGTGAGGCTTGAGCTGGATCTTCAAGGATAAGTAGGGTGTAGCTAGATGAGGAGAGGCAGGGAGGGCGCTCTAGGCTGAGGAGAAGATTTACGAAAAGGCAGGTCTTCGTAACAGTGTCCAGGGGATGGTGAGCAACAGACAGCCTGGCTGAAGCAGAGCGCCATGTGGTAGAAAATTAGGTTGAAACTAGATTTGGGGGTGGGGAGGGACAAGGAAGGCAACTGACTCTTATTGCTACCCACTATATGCCAGGCGCTTTATTTATCTTATTGAATCCTTACAACAACCCTGTTTCTTTCCATCTTTATAGATGAGAAAACTGAGGCAGATTATGTGACTTTTTTCAAGGTCATAAGGCTTTGTTGACATCACCAGGGTTCAAACCCAAGTCTGTCAGCACATCCTTGCTTTTTCGTCTATACTGCTTCCTTTAAATGTCTTGCAGAAGGTCTTGGACTTGGTTCTGCATGAATGTGTGAAGATATGACAAGACATGACCAGACATGGTGACTTGTCCTATAAGTGCCTTAGCCTCTAGTGGCCTGAGATCCTAAACGAAGACAAAATAAGTGCAAAAATGCCCTAACTTCCTTAGCAAACAAAACTCATGAATCCCAAGTTTTATGCCAGGTCGTACATGTTATTTAATTTAACATAACATTTTAATTTAGTTTTATAAAGTATAGTCCTAGTTAAATCTTGCTCTGAAAAACTTTCAGGACTTTTGTGAAATTATTCACCCTAAACTTTGTGCCAATAAATTTTCCAGAGGAAGATGAATAATGGATTTTTTTGTTTGATAATATTATTTATAGGCATCATCTGGTCCCAGTTGCTGAAGACTGAGATTTTGAAACCATGGGACAACATAGGTTCATTTTCTCTAAGTGAAAAAATAGCTGACTCTTTACAGCAGAAAGAGAACAAGAATCCCCTTTTTGTGCGCTGTGCTTTCCTACCGTTCCTTCTTTGTTGTAGTTACAACAGCTGCAATACACTGTACATAAAAAGGGAACGCGGCAGTTAAATATTCATGGCCACTTGCTATTCAATGTGTTTTTACTATTTTTAGCAAATAACAGACTATCTAATGATTCATTTAACCCAGTTTACAAACTTCTAGTATCTAATTTTTTCTATCACTGACAGATTTCTGCTTTTTCTGAAAAAGAGTGCACTAAAAGCCTTGCCTTCATGGGGCGTTCCAGCCTCCTAGAAAAGCCCATTTGATGGTCTCAGGTGCTTAGGTTTTAGGGTCTCAGGTCTCAGAGTTGGCCAAGTACAGTATATGCAGGCCAGGGAGAGTATGGAGACAGTATCTTTCCTTCCTGGGGATACGGTCCCTCCAAAATATAAACTGGGGTTAACAGTGATAAAAAGATCAGGAAAAAAGTTCTGCTTGTCTTCTTTCTGTTTTATTGTTATGAAAAGGATGTGGTTTTTTTCAGAGATTATCCCCTTAGCAAAACAAAGAGAAAATAAAGCAGAGGAGTGGGGGGAAATGTTTCCTAAGCTGTGTTTACCTTTGGGCGAGCAGGGGTGGCTTCTCCGTGTGGGCACTGTGTGGTCACATAGGGCGCTGCATTCAGAAGGGCATCACACTTGGTTTAATGCTCTGGCCTTACTGTCTGGAAATTCCTAATAATTTTTGAACCAGAAGCCTCACATTTTCGTTGTGCAGTAGGCCCTGAAAATTATGTAGCTGGTCCCACAGCCTAGTGAAGTATGTGATGAAAAAGATGCTCATTTTGCTCTAAGCAAAAGGCTGGCTCAAGAAAGCAACACAAGGAACCAAAAGAAGTAAAGGAAGGAGAGAACAAAGGAAAGATTTCAATGGTAATGTGACTTTTTGTGACTAAAAATGATGCATATGCAACTTGTTCTCAAGGGAAAAAGAGAAATGTGGTTGGAAAGAGAAATTGTATATTTGATACTTTCTCCCATGTGGTTACTTTTTATCCAAATTCTACATTCCTTGTTTACACCTTCTGCGCACGTGTCCTGCACTGTGCTAACAGTCATTTGAACATAGTCTGTAGTTTTGTATATGTAATTGCTACTGATATCAAAGGTAAAGTATCTTATGTTGATACTATTAAAACCAAGAGTTTTTCCTTGGGGCTGGCCCAGTAGTGTAGCGATTAAGTTCACACATTCCACTCCAGTGGCCTGGTGTTCACTGGTTTGGATCCCGGGTGTCGACATGGCACCGCTTGGCAAACCATGCTGTGGCAGGCGTCCCACATATAAAGCAGAGGAAGATGGGCACGGATGTTAGCTCAGGGCCAGTCTTCCTCAGCAAAAAGAGGAGGATTGGCAGCAGATATTAGCTCAGGGCTAATCTTCCTCAAAAAACAAAAACAAAACCAAGAGTCTTTCCATTATTTTTATGTTCTCAAGTGTGGAAATAAATGAAGACCAACTTAATGAGAAAAGCAAAGGCTCTCTATTTGGAGCTCTCTCTAGCAAGGGAGTCAGCCACTGTCACTTGCATTTTGGTGGATTCGAAGGCAGGCAGAGGACAGGAAAGCTTAATAATGGAAAGAAGGGAAGACTTCATGTGTGCCCTGACTGGGGGCTTTCGGCCTGGGTGGGCTAAGTAGAAGAGGGCATCCTCTGTGATTGGTAGGGGTACATATCTGGCTTTCTCTTATTGGTCCTAAATTGGAAGCAGAGACAAAAATTAGGGAAGCTGGCAGTTATTAATCACGTCCTGGCTGTGTTGGACCCATTGTTACAGAAGTTATTAGTATGTAGTTTCCTGTGTTGTTACTAGAGATAGCAATCCGGCTTCCTGCAAGTCTGACTTTTAGCAGGCTGGCTTCCTGGATAAGAGGTTGGCTTCTGGGCAGGTCGCTGCGCATTGTGGGTCACTTCTATTTTTACATGTGTCTGTTTATATATTCAGTCTCCCACAAGATACTCCTTAATGATAGGACTTTGTTGGTCTGGTTACTACGAATTCCCTATTTCATATGATCCCTGCACAACATGTTTTCTTCTTTCCTAGTCAGGGGAATAACAATCTTTTTTCATACTAAATATACCAAATAATCTATTACTTGCATAGTCTTACTGAAAAGGCCTTATTAGCTGATTAATTTTGAGAGTTTACATGTTAGGAGAAGAAAACAACTTGATTTGAGCCAAGCCTTTGACAATTCTTTTTTCTGCTTCTGTGTAAACAATATGGACCCCTCAATTTTTCTTCAGCTATCTAAACTGCACTCTGATCTAAACTTCAATTTAAAAATTCCTGACCTTCAAGGAGGAAAGAGGAAGGGACCAGCATATGTTTGGGATATAATGCTTTTAGCCATCAATTGTTAAGAAACAACTGGGCATTATTTTCCCCTGCTTGGACCCTGTAGACTAAGAATATTGTGTCTGACAGAGTTTTTGTTACACCGTGATTCCACTTGACAGACGTGGATTTCCGGTTGATGGTGGTTATAATGGTATTTGACAAGTTTTAAAGCCTTAACTGATTAGTAGAGATCCCCCCTTCTCCAGTCAGGTTAGAAAAATATCCATCATTCATATTAATTTCATCAGTAACATGGATTAAAAGTTCAAGGCCTGGATCATGAAATAAAGTTAGTAAAAATCATTGTCATTATTGGGATTTATGGAATACCACTTAAAAGTACAATGTTAAAATGCTTAGTGAAATACATATTAATCTAAAAACATATATAACTAATATAATAAATGTATAATATGTATAACTCTAAAGCTTCTAGCAACCATGTTCACAATTTCTGCTCATGCTCCTGTGAGCTCACTGTTTTCTTTCTCCCCCTGCACTCCTGCCAAAGCCAGCATCCTTGGCCAAGTTCTCACTCTATTACACCTAGGTTGTTGCAACAGTCCCTTCCCTACCTTTACCCCAGGCCTTCTACACAGCTGCCAAGAAGAGTTTCCGCAAACATCCTTTTCATTACATCTTTCAAGGTCTCCGCAACTCAGTGGTATAATAAACATATTTATCACATATGCTCACTTCCCATGTGCCAGGTATTGTGCTACTTTATGTGCACAAAGGTGCTGGGAGGTATCCATTTGGAGACACAGAAACTATCACTGAGCAGGTTAAGCAACTCACTTAAGATCCCATCACCAGAAAGTGTCGATCAATGACTTTATGACCCCAAAGCCCAATCTCTTCTGTGAACCACTAGGCTCTTCTGCATAGCGGGAAGGGCACAGGCTTCAGCATCAGACAGGCTTGGACTTGAGTTAACTCTGCCGTTTACTAGTTATGTGGTCTTGGGCAACTTAACCTATATGGGTCAGTTTTTTCGTGTGTAAAATGAGAATGTTTTGAGGATCAGATGACGTAGCAGAGCTCTGGGGTCCTGCTCTTAACCCAGGGCAAGGCAATTTGCATTAAGTGTCTAGCACCAAATCTGGAATAGAATGGGTACTCAATAAATGGTGGTTAACTAGCCAAAATAACTCCTTAGACTAGTTCTCAAGATTCTCCCTCAGCTAGATCCTCCTTTTCTCTACCAACTCCTAAGCCTCTCCAGGTTCACCTCTCTAATCTTAGCAGCTCAGGAAGCAAGTTGAAAGAGAAGAGAGCATGCATTAGGGGTCAGAACACCTGGGTACCAGTCTCAGCTCCAGCCTATGAGCCAAGTGACTGTAGCCAAGTATATTATCTTTGAGTCTTGCATTTCTTGTCTATAAAATGGGGATTATGTCTTTCTTGCCTATTTCACAAGGTTATTATGGGGGTTAGATGTGTTACTATATGTGAAAGGCCTTGGAAAGCATAACAAGTGGTATTGATCTGTTTAATTTTGGAAAGCACTTTTGAAATTCTAGTGAAGTGCGTGTACTGGGAGGGGGCCCAAGCAGCCTGGTGGGTCAGAGGAGTCTCCTTGGAGGAGCTGATGTCAGAGCTGAGACTTGAGGAAGGCGGAGAGTTAGCAGGTGAAGAGGGTTCCAGACTGAAGCAATAGTGTGAACAAAGTGGAGGAGGTGTGAAGTGGCAGGGGGCGCTCAGAGAACTGTGAGCACTTCTGTATTCTTGGAGCTGGAAGTGAGATGGGGAGATGAAGACAGGGGTCATGTCAGGAGGACTCGGTAGGCTTGCCATGGAGCCTGAACTCTTATGGCTCTGGAGCCATGAAAGCCGTGGAGGGGTTTAAGCAAACGAATCACGTGGTAGGTCAGTATTGTAAAAAGATTACTTTCATGGCAGAGTAGAGGATGAAATGGAGGGAAAGAAGAATGAAGCTAAAAGTGTGGTCAGGATATAGGCTTTAACCAGGGCCAATAGTCAGGGCAGACGGTGAGGAAAGGAGCGGTGATGTCAATAAATATTTAGAAGATAAAGTTGGCAGCACTTGGTAATAAGTAAATAGTATTTTTGGGTAACAAAAATTGACAAGTTTGATGATTGATTCTTGGCAAATGCTGTAGTCGATTTTTAGAAATGGTAAGTCTTTAATTTAGAAATTAAACTGGTAGATTAATTTAACATCAGAATAGGTTGAGTATGAACAAATCATACCAAATATGCCTCATTTCCTTCTTTATAGAATAGGGTTTTTTTCCCATTATGACATCATAAATGCTTGTTATAGAAAACTTGGAAAATAGAGAAAACTAGGGTAGGAAAAAGTTCTACTGCCCACTAACATTTTGTTATCAGTATTTTTTTCTAGGATTATCTTTTAACATGGTTGTAATTATTCTGTACATTGTATCTAACAGTCTATTTTTTCCCTCAATGTTGTACTTTAAACATGTCTATTTTGTAACAAAATCTTTGTAAATATCACTTTAAATAATTAGGTAAGATTAACTTTCTATGGATGTGCTTTAATTAATATGTTATTGGATGTTTAAGTTATTTCCAGTTTGGAGATGTTTAAAATAATAATTTGATTGATCCTTTATCTATAAAGCATTTTGCACATGTGGTTCAGATTCTCTTAATATTAAGATTCTCTTAATTCCTTTAAGATTTCTAAAAATTTTTACAGTGTTAAAAGGTATGAATATTTGAAGACTTTTGTTACATATTATCAAACTATTTCCAAAAGGATTGTAACAATTTAAACTGCCATTAGTAATGTAGGAGTGTCTATTTCACAACATCTTTTCCTGGATAGAGTATTATCATTAAAAAAGAATAAACAAAACCAGAAGACTTTCCTAATTTGATTAGTAAAAATTACATCTCATTTAATTTTCTTTGTTTTTAAAAATATGAATAATACATGCATACCAGAAAAAATTAAATAGTTTAAAAAGGCATAAAATAAAAAAGCAAAAATATTCCTCTTTCCACCAACCCCAAACCTGCCCTCTTCCCCAGAACAACCACTAGAAAAACTTTCTTGTGTATACCCTTCTGATTTTTTAAAAAAATTTAAGTCTTTGCAAACTAGTACTAGGTACTATTTATATCAGACTGTTCTGGGACTCAGAAAACTTTCCATGCCAATTCATATAGCTCTACTCCATGAACATATAATAATTTATTTAACCAATCTCCTACTGATTGACAGATTATTTTCAATATTTTGCTATGGCAAATAATGCTGCAGCGAACATCTTTGAATTAAGATCTTTGTGTACTTGTGCAGGATAAATTCCTAGATGTGGAATTATATTAAATTTTAGATTTAAAAGTTGTTTGAGTCAGTTTATGATTTCACCAACAATGTGTAAACCTTTACTTCCCATACTTTCACTGATCAACCTTGAGTTATCAGATTTATTAGTTTTTGTCAATCTGATAGATTAAAAAATGTCATCTCAGGGTGCATTCATTCATAAATACTTATTGAGTTCCTAACATGTGCCAGGTCCTGCTCTAGATGCTTGGGACACACAAGTGAACATAACAAAGCTCCCTGCCCTGTGGAGCTAACATTCTAGTACAGTAAACAATAAACACAGTATAAAAGGAAATTATCCGGTAAGCCAGAAGGTGAGTGTTGGGTGCACTAGAATCTCTGCCTTTGCTGCCTCTGAAACAGGATGTCATGGTTGCCCTTGTCACAGTGTCACCAGAATAGATTTTGGGCAGGTGTTGCTTCTTAGCCTCAATGGCTTCTGCTGCAAAGTTTGGCACCAGAGTGTCTGACTGGCGAAGCCGAGGTCATCTGACTGCACTCTTGCTGCAAGGGTGGCTGGGAAAGCGAGGGTATGGAAACTTCAGATTCTGTGATGAATAGAAGGTTCTGTCTAATAAAGTGGGGGATTCCTCAAATGTAAGAAGGGGTTCAGACGCTGAGCAGCCAAGAGAAATGACAAATGTCCACACCCTGGGTGTTTGATTCCCTTTCACAAGCGCCTGGGCAAACCTCAGGGAAAAAAGTTCCCCCAAATCAAAGTGGACCGGGGAATGTAGGTACCCAGAGGCCAGGGCCAGATTTGTGTAATCTGATGGGCAAGTGCACGTAAACCTAAGGTCAAAAATTAAGGAACATGATCAGCCATTGGACCTAAGAGAATAATGCAAAATGTCACAGATGTGAAAGCCACATACCCTGTGTCATGAGGAGATTTAGGGGGACTGTAGAACTTGCTTTCATGTGTAGAAAGGTTGTCATTTGGCAGAATGAGAATATGTGGGTCATACGTATTTTTGGAAGCTGCAGAGGGCAAAGCTACATTCATCATGCATTCAACAATTACTTAGTGAGCACCTCCTATACCAGTCACTGGTCTAAGCATTGCAGATTTAATAGTGAACCAGACACATAAATTCCTACCAATGTAAAGCTGATGGGTAATGGGGGAAAACGATAAAAGAATTATACACATATACTTATAATGTTAGATAGTGCTAGGTTCTATAAAATAAAATAAAACAGGGTTAAAAAATAAAATAAAGTATGGAGCATGACAGATAAAGCAGTAGGAGAAGGTATCTCTGAGATGGTGACATTTGAGCAGAGACTTCAATGCAGGGAGGGAGCAAGCCCTGCAAATGTCTGGGAGAAGAAGTTCCAGGCAGAAATTAAAACAAGTGCAAAGACCCTGAGATGGGAAGGCACACAGTGTGTTTGAAAAACACCAAGAGGCTCGTGTGGCCAGAGAGCAGTGAGTAGTAGGAAATGAGGTTAGAGACAGTCATGAACCAGCTATTTAGGGCCTTATGGGCCAACGTAATGCATCTTGACCTATTCTAAATGTCATAGGAAACCAAGAGAGGGCCTCGAGCTGGAGAATGACATGATCTGACTTACGTTTTATAAGGATTAAAGTGGCTGCTGGGCAGAGAATACATTGTAAGAAGGGCAAAGGTAGAACCATGGAGACCAGTCAGGAGGCTACTGCCATGGTCCATGTGGGAGATGGTGGGGGTAACAGTGGGTGGGAGTTTCAGAGAGACACAGCGTAGCTTCATATAAGAAAACCTCCAGGTAATATAGCTGTCCAAAAATAGAATGGTCTGGGTGCTACAAAAGAGGTTTCTGCATTGGGAGAAGTTTGGTCTAGACCGGGGTCAGCAATCTACGCCCACAGGCTAATCTAGCCTGCCACTTGCTTTTATAAATAAAGTTTTATTAGCACATAATCACACACATTATTATCTATGGCTGCTTTTGCACTACAACAGCAGAGTTGAACAGTTGCAACAAAGACCATATGGCCTACAAAATCTAAAATATTTATTGTCTGATCTTGTACAGAAAAAGTTTGCTGATTCCTGGCCTCGAGGTCTTCTCAGGTACTTCGTCCCTTCCAGAGTTTCTATGATTCCGTATGTCATTGTTCACTTGACACTTCTATGTCGTCTTTGTCATTGTGTAAACACTCAGCAGTTTCCTTAAAATATACACTTTTTTGGGAGGTCAGGTACAGAGGCCATCCTCACTTTGTGAAGGAAAAAAAATTTGTTCCAAGGTCCCAAGGGTAATACTACTATTTCCCTGTAGAGAAAAAGTCTGGGTCATTGGCAGTATCCGTGAGGTAGCTCAGCAGTTGCTTAATAAAGTCATCTTGATAATTTTAAGAAACGATATCTGAGATTAGGAACCAAAGGTCTGAAGATGAAGGTCTTGCTCCTGATAATGCACCGAGGCCGAGAGCAATGGAAACAAGTAGCTCACCAGCCAAGAGAGGCTGATCCAGTGCTCTGATTCTGAAGATGCAGACAGGTCATCATTTGGAGAACTGAAGAAATTCCAGACCTGAACAGTAAATTTCATTTCTTTTAATGAATGAGAAGAATGTTTGTGCAAGATACAAACCAATCTTAATTATCAAAAGAAAAGAAAAAATGCAGCCGGAGCTTCTTCTCTACCACACAAACCCCTGGAATTTGAAATGCAAACAATCCTTATTTTCTCACTTGAGGAACAGGGCATTGGAAGAACAACAGGGCTGAGCAAAAGCAGAAAATCTTCAAAGGAACCCCAAAAAGGGGAGGGTTTCTTTTTCTTTCTTTTCTTTTGACAGATCCTGCCTCAGGTTTATTTGTACAAACAGCGCAGGAGGACACCAGCCAGGGGTCACACCAGTCCTTCCGCCCTCACACTGGCAGACAGAGGTCTCTACTTGGCAGCCTTCATGGGGGCCTGGGCACCTTTGGGAGCAGGAGCCTGAGCCCGAGCCACAGTTGCAGCCGCAGCCTGGGCCTTGGTTTGTGCCTTGGCCTTGGCCATTGGCCGGCAGAGCCTGAGACCCTTGGCAATACGGGCGCGAGCACGTTTCCCGAGCTTGGGGTGAGTAATGTAGGTAAGTCAACTCAGCTTGCGGCTGCCCTCCTTTGGGATTTTGGGCTTGACTTCCTTGGGCTTTACGAGGGCCTTGACAGCCTTGGCACGTGCACTTGGCGTTGTTGGCCTGCATCTTCTTCAGGACTGTCTTGTGCTTCTTGGCAAAGCGCATGTTCCTCAGGAACTTGGGATCCATCCCCTTAAGAGACTCACATCTTTGTGATCGAGGTTTCTTGATGCCCTTTCTGTGCCATTTTCGGGACTGGCTGTGCGTGGTATGGTACTTGGACTTGGCCATGTCTGCACCAAAGCCCGCGGCTCCGAAGTGCCTGGGACCGGAAGAGAAAGGGGGTGGAGGGTTTCTTACTAAACAATAGGTTCAAGATCCTGTAAAGGATGAAAAAAAACAGGAGGCAAGGAGTGTGAGGTATGTTTCACTGCTACACATTGATGCTTACGGTGAGCCAAAGCCCACACGGCTGGCTTTCCAGAAAGTAGGATTTCCTCTCCCTTTTGCCTCCACTAACAAAAACATCAGATGGACTTCTACTTTGAAGAGTGCTATCATTAGGACCCATTATGAGGAATGGATTTTTTAAATTGAAATTCTTTAAGTCATTTTCAATTCTCCATCTGTCTTATAGACATACAAAAAATTAAATTGGAGATAATTATTCAGACAATTCAAACAAAGAAAATTCCAAAACATGCTTTTTGTGTTCTTTGTATAGACATATTCATGAGTATATGGAAATTCTAAAACAATGTTCATTCTTTGCCTCAGCAGTTGCCTGGGCCTTTCATTTGGGTGGTAGCAATCACTGCAAAATTATTAGTTTTCTCTGTATTTTTAGTGACATGTTATAGTGACCTAATCATTTTTAAATAGTTTTGTAGAATATTAATAGGACTGTTGCATAAAAGTATTTACTTCCGGAACCCAGTTTTAAAATTCTTCCTAGAGCACATTTCTTCAAACATATCTAGGCTAATAGCTTTTTGGTATGTGACTGTTCATTTGCATATACACTTATGTTTACTCAGTGCTTACGTATTGCTTAAGGCACATTGACCTAGCTAACAGTTACAGGTTGCATAGTGAGTGACAATATAAATACCACCTTACACTTGTTTACATAGGACGGGCAGAGCACTGGTGAGGAAGTTGTAAAACTTCCCCAAGCAACCTGGGACAGGCCACTGGACATCTCTGAGCTTCTGTTTTTCCCATCTACAAAATGGAAATAGTAGTATATATATAGATATATTACTAGGACAAATTATTTTAACATCATAATTGTGAATGGACTAATTATGAATGGAGAGCACAGAGAAGACTATTATCATTATCAACTACCTTGTCTGATATTGGATCCCAGACGTCCTTGGAACAAGTCTTCTGGGGAAGAATGTCGTCATCATCCAGTAATGGTCTCGATAAGAAAATATTAGGAGTCAATAATTATGAATACCAAGATTTCATTACTCATATAGGAGACCCTGCAGCAGGTTATAGCCATTTTCTTAAAGCAGTTTATGTTCTCCAAACTCTTCTAACTACGCCTTAGGGTTCTGGCAGCCACATTCTCTAAACTCAAAACCCGGATGTATAGTTTGACCTGGGATTTTTGTCCTGTAACCAAGGATAAGAGACATTTTGTGAGATACATTGTGGAAACCAAATTACTGGAATTTCTGGGACTTTTTTTCTTGGGAAAGAATCTGAATATTTGAAATCTAGAAAGTCCCTGATAATCAAGGATTTAAGGACATGATCCTTATGACAAGCCACAAATGCCCAATTTTGAGAAGTAGAGCTCAAATTTAAATGCAGAGAAATCATCTGTAACTTGGTTAATATCAATTTTAATGAGGCAAATGTGCTTTCTATCTAGTAAATTAAAATGAGAAAAAGCAAGCAGAAAAGCAAATACCTGTTTATCATCAAATAGTTCTCCCAGAATTTCCTTCAAAGTAACTCTTCTGAATCCTGTGACCCAGTGAAGGCATTGCTTCCCCTGATGATTTGTTGTAGTTTAAAAAAAGAGGTCTGGGTTGGGGGTGGGGGCAGGATAGGGCAGGAATTATGAAAAAGGTAAAAAATCCGTACTGCAAACTATACAGATCAAATATCATACAACATTTCACGTGAATAGTTACTGTCATTCTCAGTTTACTTGTTATAAACTTTGCAAATTTTGGTTTCAAATAGCATTTGGGTCCATCAGATTTAGTAGGAGTAAAGGTGGGGAGGGGAAAGAGAAGTGAAAACCATATTTTAGCAAAAACATGGAAGAAGAAAACTACAGTCTTTGCATGTAAAATTTAGCTTCCTGGTAACCAAAGCAAAGAAGAAAGTATGATGAATTATATAACTTCTTCTTTTCTAGTAGAAGGAAACAGGCCAATTATTCAGGAGAGACAAACCTTTTCTGACACTGAGCTCTGAAAATAATTTGTCACAGAGGTTTTTGTATAAAGGACCTTGAACAATTTAATGGATGATATTTTCTAGTTAGAAGATTTTACATATGTATGAGAGCTGAGCTGTTAGAGAAATGTTCTTTCATGCAGGATAGGAAAGACAGACTCTTTCCCTCTCTCGCACATACCCCCATGCAAACATCTACACTCCTGTCCATGCACACATGCCTTCAAAAGGTATGTGGCTCTGATGGGCATGACCACAGAGAAGCCAAAATTATGTCATTACTCATGGCTCCTCAGCGAGGAGATAAGAGGTGTACTCCCTTTGAAGCTGGCATAACCATCCTTCCCATCCTAGCAGCCTACATATTGAAAGTGAGATTTGTAACAGCTGTTTGGTTTTGCTGCCTATTCTGCCATTCTTTCTTCTATCAAGGAGTAAGAAAGGATAAAAGGTAGGAGAGAAAAGTGCTCACATCCTCTCTTCCACCCAGCAAGGTTTGTGGCTAGAATCCTTCTTGGCCTGAAGGAAAGATCTGAATCTCCATGCAGTGACCCTAAGGGAGCAGGACAGTGAACTAAAGATGAGGTATGCTGGCAGATTCACATGAGAACAGTAGGCCCACTGAGCTCTCTGTTATAAAACGTGACACCTTCATAGAGACACAGATTAGAATGACGGCATAGAGGAACGCGTTTCTCAGAAGGCTACCTTCAGCGCTTGACTGCTTATTAAACACCTATCAAAACAAAGCCCAAACAGGCCACTAAGTGGTGCTTTGGTGGATTAACACTGTGCTGGATCTTACATTCCAAGATTTCAAAGTTCCTTTGAAGTTAGCACATTAGGAAATCACTTTCCAAGTTGCCCCACTGTAAGCTTCAGACGTTTCCCAGGAGCTCTCTGATGGAAGAAGCGTTGACTAATTCTTTAAGATTTAACAAGGGGGAAAAAATTTTTTTCATGACAAACTCAAAAAACTCATAACTAAGGGAAAAAAGAACATGGAAGTCACGTGGCACTTGCCAGAGCTGATCTTTCCTTCTAAAGATTCAATTCCCTTCAGAAGTTCACAACAGTTCTGTTTCCTTAATGTGGCCCTACATCTCTATACGCTTAATATGAGGGTAATTTCTTTAAAATATTAAAATTCAACCTGCCGTTAAGGTAGCCATTATCATCTTTATTTTGTTAATATTGCTTTAGTGACCTTTCAGTCTGAGGGACACGAAGTCGTCCGTAGGAGGAGTGGATCTTCTTGCTTGCTCTTAGGGTCACTCAGGTTGACTCGAGGATTAGGCTGTGTGAGGCTGGAGGACACAAGATGAGAGGACGGTTCTGTCCTCAAGTCCCTCAGGGATCAGATCCCGACTCCTGACATAAACTGGAAGCTACCGGTTTTCCAGGCGTGAACGCGGAACGTGAACTGCGTTCCCAGAGAAACCTTCAATGCTTCTTAGAAGAGATACAAACAAATCTCGCAAAAATAAATAAATAACAGATCACACTCATTAAAGAGTATGGAATAGAAATGCGCTATTTTAAGGCAGCTGTAGCATTTGCATGTGAATCTAATGACTTTCCTGTTATCACATCTGTGGGTATTTATAAACTTAGCACAGAAACATGCGTCACCACTGATCCCTTGAAAGTAGTCGAGGTTATGGTGTGGGGGAAGAACACGAAATTTAACTACAAAATGAAGCTTCTTAAAAGGTCAGTGGAGTGGGGAATAGTAATTATTCCAGCTGAGCAACTCCCCACAATACATTTTTGATGCAATGACTAATTATTGTGATTATTTTCATCAGCAAAGGCTCCTTTAGAGCTAAACATATTCATTTTATCTTTTCATTTTTCTCCCCTAAAAAGTATTTCAAGCCTTGGAGGAATTCCATATGTCTTCTACCTAGACGTAGGGAGTGTGCTCTCGTGTGTTCCCACAAATGGTGAACCGCCTTTCTTCCCACAGCTCTTCTGTCTTTCTCTCTTCTTCGTATCTCCTCCAGAGAGCCAGCCAGCACCTGTGTTGATAATATCCTCGTCTGACTTTTGAGGACCCCTGTGAAATAACTGTGCACACAGCCTGCAGCCATTAAGATATAGTTTAATATAATGAGGTGACACATCATTTCAATAGAAAGAAGTAATCAGTGTAGAAATTGTAGGTTTTTAAAAAGTTCTTTTTAGTCCCCGAAAATGTATTGTCCAGTTTTACAGTTTTATATCAAATGTGGGGCTTTACCGCGCATTTACTCGAAGGCGCTGCATATGGGAGTGGTTTTGGAGCTGATGCACAGTGGTAGCAAGAACAAAAGATTAACAGAATAATTAGGTATAAAATATCATGTATAATGCCATCATCATAATAATTCCTTAAATTCCTATAACCTCTTAGGCTTTCAAAGGGCTTTCACGCACGTTCTCATTTCCTCTTTGTGGACCTGGAGGAGACACACCTACTGAATCTGAAACCAAATGAATGTAGCTGAAAAGCGTGCTGCTCCAGACATGGCCTGCGAGGAACAGTCCAGTTTTCCAAATTGTGAGCCATCTATACTATCACAAAAACAAACACTAAGATCGAGTCTTCAGAGGCAAAATGAAGAAGAGATTTGTGGGGTATTAACTAGATTATCATATTCTGCCTCTTTCTAGCTCTTACCCAAACTTTAATTAAAGAAAAAAAAACTGTCTGGGTCTGTCTGTGTTGTCTGAATTCATATTGCTGGTGAATTCATCTGCGTCGTTGGAATTCATGGTGTCATTGTCAGTTACTTGCTTAGGCAACTGTATGATTAATTTGATTTTTCAGGGTTTGAGTAAAATCTTTGGTAGTTTAATATGCCTGATGAGTGAAAGATACTGGGACCACCTGTCTTTCATATGAATTATTTCTGAGAATGATCATGCACAGACATCAAACTTTATTTAGGTTTGCTGAAGTTGATTGAAGTAAATCTAAGCACAATGCATTCATTTGGTCAACAATTTTAAAATTCAGAACCCCAGATTTTGTTGTTGTTGTGCAAGATTGGTCCTGAGCTAACATCCATTGCCAATCTTCCTCTTTTTGCATGAGGAAGATCATCCCTGAGTTAACATCTGTGCCAGTCTTCCTCTGTTTTGTATGTGGGACCCTGTCACAGCATGGCTTAATGAGCGGTGTGTAGGTCTGTGCTCAGGATCCAAACCCACAAACCCTGGGCCACTGAAGTGGAGCATGTGAACTTAACCACTATGCCACTGGAACCCCAGAATTTTATAACATTGGGATAGGGTGGAAAATCAGTAACAGAGGGATGTTAAGATATCCATCTATTCAATAAAAACACCTGAAACTAGATGGAGAATTTATGAGTATACATTTCAGAAAGTTTGGTTTAAAATGGCACTGGATCATGCTAATATCTCAGAGAAGACTATAAATGTCAGTGTATTTTATACTGTCCTCAGTCATGATGGTTCCCCTCATGCTTAAATTATGGCTATTTATTACTTAACAAATTGTAGTTTTTGAATGTCTTCAGTCTTATCTAGAGATGTAACAAGGATCCACCACCGTGAGCTTTTCTTTCAGGCATTTTGGAAACAATCCAAAAATAGACTCTTCGTCTTTGACTACATAGCATGTCTTAATAGGATAGTTATAATGGTAATTATTCATATTTATTGTATTTTCCTTAAAGATGCCTTAAATACATATTTCACATTTCATTGCTCTGTCATAATGCAGCATCATAAACTTAAAAATGAAACCACCCCTTGTTACAGCACAAGTACTGAATATCTCCATAAAATGGGAAATCCTCTTTAAATTGCGCCTTTTAAAGAACTATTTTTCTACATCTCTCTAGGTGCCACATTCTATAACTCTATTCTTTTCAATTTTGACAGCAAATGGCTTTTCATAAAATCTCAAAGTTGGAAGGTATATTAGTGAGAACTACATTCAGTTACCAGCAGCAGAAAACTTGACAAACAGCAGCTTAAACAAGTAAGAGCTTTATCGGGCCCTGACAACTTCTGTTCATCCTCTGAGCAAACGGCCTTTGTCTTCATTATCATTACGTGGCTACTGCACTTCAGGCCCCCGTTTGCATCCCAGGAAGAAAGAGAAGGGATGGGAGAAGGGCAACAGGCAGGAGACCTTACTAGTAGGCCAGCTGTCTGTCTCTTTTTTCTTTTTTAATTGAGATAAAATTCACATGCCAGAAAATTCACCCCTTTAAAGTGTATAATTCAATGGTTTTTAGTATACTTACAAGGTTGTGCAATCATCACCGTCATGTAATTCCAAAACATTTCCATCATTCCAAAGAGACACCGTACCCATGAGCAGCCAGTCCACATTCCCCTCCCTTCCCCTAGCCCCTGGCAACCACTGTCTACTTCATGTCTCTATGGATTTGCCTATTCTGGACATTTCATATAAATGGAACCATACAATACGTGGCCTTTTGTGTCTGACTTCTTTCACTTAGCATAATATTTTCAAGGTTCATTCATTCAATGGAAGTATCAATGCTTCATCCCTTTTTATGACTAAATAATATTCCATTGTATGGTATAACACATTGGTATATGGACATTTGGGTTGTTTCCATTTGGGGGCTTTTATGAATAATGCTACTATGAATATTTTTGTATGAGTTTTTATGTGAACATATGGTAACTCCATGTTTTAACTTTTTGAGGCACTGCCAAACTGTTTTCCATAGTGGCTTCACCGTTTTACGATCTCATCAGCAGTGGAAGAGAGTTTCAGTGAATCTGTATCTTTTAAAACCTTTTCTCAAAAGCCTCCTTCACCGCCTCCCCGGAGACTTCTGCTCACATCTCATTGGCTGAACTGGGTCTCATGGTCACTCCTATCTTCAACTGAGTCTGAGAAAGTGGGCATTCTAGCCTTTATGCCTCTATTGTAGAGAAGGAAAAGGATCTTTGTCTGCTAAAGAAGTGATTCTGATTATCTTTTCTGATAGGAAATCCCCTCTTCAAAACCCCTGACAGAGGGGCCTCCCACCTCTGCATGAACACTGCCAGGGATAAGACCCTTATCTCTTAAGGGAGCCCCACTCCACATTTGAATGGATCTCACTGTTAGTTCTTCCTGTGTACTGAGTAACATATCTGATATTTTCCCTTCAGAAATAATAAAACAAAGAGAATACAGGAATGAAAATGAAATGGAGTCATTAATAATGTAAATGTGATGTTCCAACTATCATTGCCTAGCTCACAGGAGGGTTCAGTAATCGTTTGTCTTTCTCCCTTCCACCCCCCCATCCCACCCTTGTCTTCCCCTTCTTTCTTCTGTAATGGGATGGCAAGGAGGATACATTTTGTTGTTCTGTTAAATTATACATTTCAAGGACATCAGGGATGGTGCTGTCTAATTGACTTTGGTCCACACCTGCTACAACTTCAGCGTATGCGAGCATTAATGATTTTTTTTTCCTGTAGAAGAGAGAGAAGACAATTGGTAATGGAAGAAACCATTTACAGACCTCACCAATGGATTATAAGCATGCTGGGTGCTTAATGAGTTGCTGAATAATATAACACTTCTTCAGTTCTTTGGCTGCCTCATGATTAAATGCCATAAATATTTATGATTTATTACTGATGCTTTGGATAGGATAGGCTTTGGGAGGCTCATGGATCACAGTAATTCGAAAGGAAAATAAGAAAATAAAACTATATAAAGCTGCTTATTTATAATGCTGCTCAAATGGGTTATGTAATTTTTCAGAAGCTGGTGGAGGTAAAGCTATCCAGCAGCAATACCATTTAAACAGCTTCTTTTATAATTGATAATACAGTTCTCATAAGAATATATTTACAATAAATGGGAGTTAAAGTTATCACTTTCTACTCAGAACACACTCACCTTTGAAGGTTTCAGTTAGGCTGAAAAATCAGAGAGCTCAGCGTTGCTTCCTGCAAGCACTTTCTTGCTGTATGTGCCAAGCAGGAACCAACACATGGGGCCCTTTCCACCAAAGTCTGATTATATGTCTCTGGGAACAAGGCACGAAAGTGTCCTCACCACCAAGCCCAGCTGCATGCAATGACCCACTTGCAAAACTTTCTGCTCCCAGTTTCCTTGGTTCCACTGGCTTGGAGGATTAACACCCAAGAAATGAACACTTGCACGAGGCACATGGCAGTACTGCATGGACAGCTGCAGTGTAGACTCTGAATTCAGATAACTGGCTTTGATTCCTAACTCCATGAAACTGCGTGACCCTTAGCCAATTATTAGCCTCTCTGGGCTTCAGTTTGTTCATGGAGTTACTGCGAAGATTAGACGAGTTAATACACGTGAAGCACTTACCAATAGCAAGTGCTCAATTAAATGTTAGGTATTAATCATCTCCATTAAAAGGAATCATAAGCAAGTCTTTTGACTTACAATATGCCTTAGAACAGAGTAGACATCTCTGAACATTGTGCTAGAAAGCTTATTTCTCAAACGTGAAGAAAGTTTAGCATATACAGCAAAAGAGAAGCATAAAATTTTTTTTTCCTGAAACGGGTTCTGTACCCTACTATATTATGGAGAATAAAACGATTGAGTTTGGCCTTTTCACATATCTTATCTCATTGCATCTTTATATCCATCCTTTGAGGTTGTTGTTATTCTCTTCATTTTACTAGAAATATGAGGAAACCGAGACCTTGAGAATGATTTGAAATGGTTTGCCCAGCAGCACAAAACTGCTCAGCAGCAGAGCCAAGATTTGAACCCAGGTCCTCCAGCCAATCAATATGTACACAAAGTGATGGCAGAAATACGTTGCTGTTTTGTTTTGTTGTTGTAAGAAAGGCAAGTTTGGGGATAGGGGAGAGGAAGGATGGAAGAGAGCATGTCTGTATAATTCTCAGTGAAGGAAAAGGATGGGTTCTTCTCGTGAGGGAGTCAACTCGGCCTGCCTGTCATGCAGATATCCATCACATAATTGCAAAACTCCTTTTTCCTGGGTTTCCAAACTTGACTGCTTTTAAATATAAAGCTCCCCTGATTTTGAGTCAGAAAGGTGGGGCACTCAAGCAAAATTATAGTTTCTTTTTAACTGATAGGTATAGCCTGACCAGAGTCTAAGAAACCTTTGCATGATAGACTGAAATATTTTACGATTGCATTTACTCCCACCATTTAAGTGGAGGATAAAAATTTCACAATTTCTAATCTGTTAATGTCAATGAAGAAAGCAAAAGGCTGCTGGAAATTTGTGAGTGACAGCTCAGTGCTCTCAGCCAGCTAACGCAGTCTCTCCCGCACACAGAGCTGCCTCTTGTACCAAGACGGAGGTCAGATATCCATGTCACTGAGGGAACATCATCTATTTCCTTATTTGAAAAAGGATTCTTAATACCTCATCACTCCCATATTTCCCTAGTTTTGCTTCAGACAGAAAAGGAATTAGATAATCATGTCACATACCAAGAAGAGAGTATTTATAATACCCACAAGTAAAACTTTTTCAGAACTGAATGGAAGGTCACTCAGTCTCCCTGAAACATAAAATCGAGACTGGAGGGAACAAAAACACTGGCAAAGCCACCCTAGCCAGCTACATCATGCTAAAAGGCCCCTAGTGAAAGTTGTAACTAGTCTAGTGTGTGAAGTCTATGGCGATGAATAGTAGTTATTAAACATTTCATATCTGCTAGACACGCTACTAAATCCTACATCTGGTTTACTCCTGTAAATAGCACCATGACGTAGAAAATATTATCTCCATCTTAGAGACGTGGAAACTGAGGTTTGGAGAAGATATGGAACCAACCACAGGCCACACAGACACTAAGTGGCGTAGCAGGGACTCATACCCAGGGCACTATGTTATCTCGGCTCACGCTGTTTTTAATTTTCTACAACTTCTTCTTTCTTTGGAATGTGACTCCCCTTTTATCATTGAGGAGTGTAATAGTTATCTATTGCTACATAGCAAATTACCACAAATTTAGTGGCTGAAAACAACACACATTATCTGTGAGTCAGGAATCTGGGCATGACTTAGCTGGACTCTCCACTTCGAAGTCTCTCACAAGATTGCAGTCAGAGTGTCAGCCAGGGTTGGGGTCTCATCTGAGGCTCAGCTGGGGAAGGATCTGCTTCCAAGTTCATATGGTTGTTGGCAGCACTTAGTTCCTTACAGATTGTTAGACAGAAGGCCCCAGCTCCCGAGGCTGCCCTCAGTTCCCTGCTGGATGGGCATCTCCATGTGGCAGCTTACTTGATGGAAGCCATTGAGGGAAAATCAGTAGAGTCTGTTAGCAAGATGGAAATTATAATCTATGTCACATGATCATGACAGTAACATCCCACCACCTTTGCCTTATTCTGCTGCTTAGAATACTCCTGCCTACAGTCAACGGGACAGGATTACACAAGGATGTGGATAACAGGAGGTTTGGGAGGTGCAACTTTGGTTTATCAGCCACAGGGAGTTATGTCAAGTGTTCCATGTTTTCCTTTATATTTCTACCAACTCCAGAAACTTGTCATAAAACTTCTTATCCAGGACCAGAGAAAGCTTTATAATTTTTAAAAAAGCATTAAAATCCCAACTGGGATGTTTATCTCACTCATCCCAACTGGGATGTTTATCAGTTTTAAAAAATATTATTATTTATTATTTCTTAAGATTTGGTTTAATTCTTATTAGTTGCATTATCATCTCGTTTCTGGAAATAAGGTTATTCCTTATAGGGCCTCAGGGAAGTGTGCATTTAGTAAGGTTAATAGGGTCATGAAACAAATATATGGCATCAGTTCTAAACCCTGCGTATGAGCTCTAGTGGCCTTCCAGCCCACACCCTCTTAGGCCACACAGACATTACCTCTGTGGGAAATGCAAAGGGAGAAGTCCTACAAAAACACTCTGGGACAAGGCTTCTAGAGGACTAAAGGTGCAGACGTACAATAAACAGAGAACAGAATACTTACAATGAGAAATCAGTTATAGAGGTTATAATTTTCATTGCTTTTTAGTGTCTCAAACCCCACTGTACCATTGGAACGTAGCCTGCCTGAATTATAGCAGCTTAAAAAAATCTTTTCATCACTATCACCACATACATATGTCTGTGTGTATATATATGTATGCATGACACCCAAAATTTAGCACTGTGAATTCTCACTGCAAAACTGTGTTCCTTCTCAACCCTCTTGACGTACACTGCATCCAAAAGAGGCATTGGAAGTCTTCCAGAGCCCAGTTCTGCTGGGGGGATGCAAACCCACCCATCTTCCATCTCCCTGTAATTTCTTCAATAACTTCGGCATAGAGTGACATTGGTTTACCAAGGAAAAGCTAACAGATTTTTGTCTATAAATAACTGGTTGGCAGGGCTGTGGTGACAATTTATATAATAGAACTCATGCTTAAATAATAAGGTAACAGCTTTGGACTGTGAATTTTAAAATGTTTTATTGAAATGTAGACTGATTAACAGGCAAGATTCTTTTTCTAATTATTTTAATTATAGGCTCTTAATGACAAGAAGCTGTAGAAATAAAAACACGTTAAAATTCCATTATAATGAAGTGGCACCTGGAAGCCCCAACTTCTCCAAAACAAGTAGGGGTAATCTATTGTTACCTAGAAACAATGGGTATGTACATAGAAGTTAAGAAGATATTCATGGGGAGAATAGGATTATTTATGACCCAATTTCTCTGAATGCAAACAGGATAAAGAAGGCATGGAGTGTGGTAAAAAGGACACTGGACTCAGAGTCAAGAGGCTGATTTCTAGTCCTGGCTCTGCTAAACTGCTTAGCTGTGTGTCCATTTCACCTCTCTTGGCCTCAATTTTTCACATGTAAAATGTGGAAGTTGAAGTTAATGAGCTCTAAGCCTTCTTTAAACTTTTATAATTCCATGATTTAATTACTCTATTATAAAGAATTATAAACTTTTAGGGAAAATAGATTGAGCACATCTGTCACTAAATATTAATTTATATGCACCCATAATGATGTCAGCTTTCAGGACATAGACAGGGCTTTGCATGGAATTTATCAAAACTGAATTGGACATTTATCCATGTAGCCAATACTTACTAAGTACTGTGTTCATGGGGATGAGTAAGGAGGCAATAGAGAAAGGATAGTATTCATCCAAATACCTATTTGCTTCTATCAGGGAAGGTCTCAGTAATAAGGTAACATTTGAAGGGAAATTTAAAGAGAAAGAGAACAAGCCATGCAGATTATCTTGGGGAAAAGCATTTCAAACAGAGAAAGAGCAAGTGCAGAGCTGTAAGGTAGGAGTGGGCTTGTTTTGCTCAAGGATTAGCAGGGAGGCCAGTATGGCTAAAGCAAAGTGAGCGAGGAAGAGAGCAATAGGAGACGAAGTCATGACGCTAGGATGCAGCTAGGTCATGTAAGGCATTTAAAAAAATTCATCCTATTCAAGCACTGGTGTGTACATTTCTATCTGTCTTCACATCCAGAAAATGATCAGCCATAGTCTCTGCAAATATGTCTCAATTGCACTCTCTCATTCTCTTTTTCAGGAATTCCTATTACAGCCATGTTGGGGTCACTCCGTCTATTTTCTCTGTTTTCTAGCTGACGCTTCATAGTTTTAATCTCTTTGTCATTCTATGCTACATTGTGGGTGAGTTTCTCAATACTATTTTCCAATTCTTTAACTATCTGTTCAAATATGTCCAGTCTAGACTTTATCCTATTTATTCTGATTTCTACTTCAATGACTGCATTTTATTATTCCTGGGATTTCCAGTTACTTATTTTTTTACATTTACCTGTTCTTGTTTCCTCTGATTTTTGGTTTCAGAATTTCTTGTTCATGTTTTTTATGAGTGCTATTCCTTCCTTTATCTCTTTGAGGATCTTAAACATACTTATTTTAAAGACATTTTCATATTAATCTCTTATTTTCATTTCATCTGGAGTAAATATATCTCCTGGTTATTTATATCTTTTGCCTCAGTTTTCTCCATGTGTTCTGAAATCTTGGTTTGAAGGCTTATCATGGGTGGGAGGTTTTATGTTTTCTCAGGCTCTGACAAATTTGTGGTTGCTTTATCCTGGACCTCCAGGTCCCAGTGTAGATATCAACCTCTTTCTTTGCTTTTACTTTTTCTTTTTTCTTTCTTTTTTTTTTTTTCCTTTTTGCAGTTTAGAAGCTCCTGTCCCGTTGAAATAAGAAAAGATTCAGTTACCAACCCAGTGGGCTGCTTGACCCATGTGCTTGCTTTGGGGTGAGATTCATTATTTCCTATCTTTCAAGATACTCAGCTTCATGTACTACACTGCTCCAGACAGGGGTCCATTGCATCCTTTTTTGGTCCTCTTTTTATGGCTGGAAGAGTCTCCAAATATACTGGTTTCACTCAGTGAAACCGGCCCTCTCTCCTGGCTCTCATAGCGTGCCTTAAGTCCCTGTTACCACACCAGATACTGACATTTCACAGCTATGTCCACTTTTACATCTAGCTGCCCATGGCTTCAGCCTTGCTTACGGTATTGTGTTTTTCTTTTGTTTTTGACCCATGAAAAGATTTCCTTTGCTTTTGAGCATGACCATTTGTGTTTAAATTTCCTTTAAAATATTTTTGTCTACCATCGTTATGTGTTTGGAGCCCTGGAACAGGAAGTGGACTTAAAAGTGTTAACTTACATGCCATGTTCATAGAGACCTCTTCAGGAGGAATTTGAGACACAAGATAGGCCTTAAGAATTAATAGGACCTGAGTAGGCTGGGTGATAGTGTAATGCCAGACCTGAAATGAGGGATATGGAGGACACAGGCAGCACAATGGGAGTAAACCAATCTGGCTGGCAAGAACAATGGCAGTTGAGACCTGGGGAATTCCAAAGTCAGCTCTGGCTGTCCCTTGCATTTCTATCACTTGCTATACCTCCTCTCTCATCACCCTCTTCCTTCCTTTGTAACGCCTGAAGGCAGAATCACGTAGTATATCTTATTCACCACTGTGTCCTCTCTATCTTGTATCTCTATGAGCCAGGGCCTGGCTCATAGAAAATACTCAACAAATATGTGTGGAATAAATGAATAAATATTGGGGAGACAAATTAGGGTGTGAAAAAAATACACTGATCACAGGTAACTTCACCAAACACTGAGCGTTAGTCTTTTTCTCTTCAGCTGATCAAACCCTGCTCCTACTATCTTCTTACCATCAGTGCCTCATAATCTGTCATCCATTCTCGAAACTACAATAAAAATGCTTCCCTTAAAAGTCTCCAACAGTCTCCCAGACACAAAATACAACTGTCTATTTTCAATTTTTGCCTTGTAATCCTCTCCCTCTCTGCAGTGCACCCTCAACCTTGGCTTTGGTGGCCCCACACTGTCCTGTCCTGGAGGATCTGTGACAGCTGCTAGTTTGGACTGCTGAAGACACAAACACCTGGTTATAAGCAAGCATTTGACCAAGAGCCTGAACAGGGAGTGACCTGATGGAAACTGTGTTTTGGAAAATCAGAGCTGACTGTGAGAGACAGGGCCAACTAGAAAAGGACAAGATTGGAGGTGGGGGAGTCTATGAAACAATTGTACCTGACTTATCCTTACAGGGCTGTCCTGTATCTTTCTTCTCCATCAGGCCCTTCCAGATCTGCAGGTCTCCCTGGTGCTCAATTGTTGGGCCTAGGGTTTTAACTCCTCTTCCAAGGACAAGAACCCCATTGATTGACACTTTGTATAGCTCTTGCCAGACCCATTCTCTGGGACTAGGTCTTGTCTCTGAGACCCCAGTCTGCTGTCTGGGGTACTCGTGCATGTCAGTAAAGAACGGCCACCTCCCTATTTGTCTCCCCTATATGGATCTACACACTGCATTCACTGTGACTTCTGAAGCGAGGCCTAAGACATCGACTGGGCCACCAGCACCCTTCTCCACACTCATCCTTACTTCCTCTGTCCAGCCCCCTTCTCACCTGGAGAGGGAGTGTCTGGCAGCAGTTGCTTGGTTCTGCCTCCCTATTGTTCTGTTCCTTGCTGCTTAGGACCATAAAGCCTTGCTCTGCAAGTCTGTTTGGGGCTGGGGAAGAATGGAGTGAGTGGGGCTTGTTAGATTCCAGTCCTAGAAAATCTGGAGTAGCAGTCAGGTTATCTAAATAAGATCTCAGGCAGAAGGTTCCTGAAGCAGAAACCCATTAGCAATCCTGGGGCACAAGGAGTTGATGGGGTATTTTAAATAATACAGAAAACTAGGTATCCAAATAGGGACATGGGGCCAGGGCTGGACTTGTCGTTGGATGACCTGATGGTTTGCTCCATAAGGCCGGGTTGTGGTTCCAGAAATACCTACTGTTTGAGGTCAAGACTGGTCTAAATATTAATGAGCAAGGGCTTAGCTTGTAGGCAGGAATCTAAATGGCTAGCTATCTGGATGGAGACCAGCAGCAAAGTTAGAAACCAGGCACCGCCGGCAGAGTGACTTGTATACACCCATACATGTATAGATACTTAATATAGTAATATAACTCATACATATATAGTAATACAACTCATATATAATTTTATATAGCAAACTGTGTTAAAGGTATAAACATGGTGACTCAGAATCTAAAGATCTGTCTCTCTCTCTCTGTAGGTGCTTTCTTCTTCTAAAATTATTGTCCCGTAGTATTCGTGTTCTTTTTCCAGCTCCCTGAACTACTTGAGAGCTTTCTCCTAAGGGCTGACTGGGGCTGCTAGGACCACCTTTAACAACAAATGACCCATGTAAGGTAAAGACTTTGCTTTCAGCAGCCCATCTGGTGGAAGCCCCAATTCTCTACACTCAAATTTCTCCTTACTGGTTCCATTCCCTCCGTCCTTTTTCGTCCTAGGTTACCTTGTCTAACCCCTGGTAACCTGAGTGACACCTATCCCTTTCTAGGTTATTTGGCAAGGTGCTACCTCTTTTCTTATTTTGATTAATATACTCATGGGTAGCGGGGTACGTGTCATGGCCTAGGCTACAACCTGCTGGGGGTGCTGCTGGGAGTTGGGGGTGGGTGGGGATAGCCTGTAACCCCCGACACCGTCTAGGAGACTAATATCAGGGGACTCGCTCAACCTGCTCTTCAGAAGACACCTGACAGTGTCTTTTTGCTGTTGCTGTTTCCCAATGCATTTGTGGAGTTTGGGCATTTTATTTCATTGAGGTAATTGATTCATCATCTGGTTCACATCCTCGCATTTCTCGAGTTGATGATACAAGCCATTAAAAAGCAGGAAGCTGGCTCTGCTACAAGAAACTGACAGTGATTTCATGTTCTCTTAGATTTATCTCACTGTGTATTCTGAGTCCAAAATCACTTCCACTCTTCCTGGCTCTGGGTTTCACCTGACTCCTTTATTTTCCTTTGAATCTGATTGAGTGAGCTGGATGTGTTAGACACTCCTATAGAAATTTTTCTCCTTGAAATTGGCTTATGTGGCATGAAAAGGAGATGAACTTTTCTCTCCTTCCTCCTTTCCTCTCCCTCCTCACTTGCCACTCCCTGCCCCTCATTGCCAGGTTAGTACAGCCTTCTAAAGACATCCTGGCTATTTCTGGAAGTGCTATTCTTACAAACCAGAATGGTTTGGTTGCTTTAGAAAGGGCAAAAGAGCGATAAAATGATTCATTGACTCTTCTTCAGCTGTTCCCTCCTACGAGTGTGCCAGACACCGGGCTAGGTACTGGAGCTGTTTATAAATGCGCAAGCCTAAATTAATTCCCTTTTTATAACTTGTACAACTTAGGGTGAAATTTTCAAAGCCTCTTGCGCTAACTTTCTCCATTTGGTACTCAGCAACCATTCATTGTAGGTGTAATTAATTAACGAGGGCCACAACAGAACCTTTTATTGGAAACCTGGTATCTGGGACAAGAGGTATGTGGAAAAATCCCACAATGGTACCTGTGTGAAGGCAGCATGGAGCAAAGAATCCATCTGAGCTTTCTACAGTATACTTTTTGAGTAACTAAATTATTCTCCCTAGCTTTTCTGAAGCTCTCTTTACTTCCCTGTTCACTTCTGCTCCTTTATATAATCCGTGAGAAATATTTTTCTTCTGATTTTTCAGGGTTCCTTGCACGCCCATCTTTGTGTCCATCTCAGCTTTGGCTCTTACTATCTGTCTTCCTCTTTGCAGTCTGTAAACGGCCCCATCCTTCCCCAGCCCTGAGGTTTTTTGCGCCTTTCCCGGAATTTTTATTACCTCTAATTATTTTGTGTTCCTTTGTTCATCTCCTGGGTTGCAGCACACAAAACCCTCCAGACGAGGCTGTGTAGGGTTTTCCTGCTTCTTCACATGAGTTTGGGCTTTTGGGTTTGACTTTGTTGGTCAGGCGCCCGGGAACATGGCTGGTTGAATTCCTAAGAGGAATCGGTTGCCAGCTCACCCTTTTCCTCTGTGGGGGCTCCAGCCCTGGAGTTTGCCTTCTTTCTCTGTTTCTTGGGCCATCGTTTTCCCACGAGACCTGGTGACCCTGTATCTCATTCCCACAGGTCACTTGTGTGCTCCAAAATACACAAGAGGACAGTTCCAACTTGAGTAGTGCACCAGCTCGTATTGGTGCCAGGCCCTGCTCTAGGTGTTGGTGATAGGAAGATAAACGGGACTCAGGCCTTAACTTCAGGGGGCTCCCAACCTTGTGTGGAAAATATACACACAGATTCAGCAATCATAGTTCAGTGATGGCTAAGGGTTATGACAGTTGCATGCGTGGGGGCGGTGGGAGCACGTAGGAACACAGATGATTCTCCATTGAAAACATGGGAAACAGAAATCAAGTTTTAAAAAGAATACTCTTAAGCTTTGATGTATCATAAACTGGTGTGTAAGCGGGAATGGAATTGGGGGCAGCAGGAGGGGAAGGAGAGGCCTCCCAGAGAATGTGCTATTTGAACACATTGAAGATTAAATAATGTAAGATTAGATAATGAAGATTACAGCACCCCTAACAAATAGGAATTTTCCAGACCAATGAGGAAAGAAAGGTTGCTATTGGTGGAGGAAAAAACAAATTGCAAAGGCACAGCTGGCGCTTCAGGGTGACGGGGAATGTTGGGGCGTGGAGGGTGATGTGGGCGGAGAGGCTGATGAGGTCAGGTGAGAATGGGCAAGTGGAGAGGGAGAGCTGCCTATGAGGGCCCCTCCTGGGGTAGGGTGGGAACACCAGGTGGATTTGGGGCAGTATTTACTCAGCGTAGCCAGAAGAAGATATGTTCTAAAGTGGTGTATCTTCCAACTTTCCTGCTGTGTTTCATAAAACATGTATATAGCGGCCGGCCGGGTGGCACAGTGGTTCAGTGCACACGTTCTGCTTCAGCAGCCCGGGGTTTGCTGGTTTGGATCCTGGGAGTGGACATGGCACCATGCTATGACAGGCATCCCACATATAAAATGGAGGAAGATGGGCACAGATGTTAGCTCAGGGCCAGTCTTCCTCAGCAAAAAGAGGAAGATTGGCAGCAGATGTTAGCTCAGGGCTAATCTTCCTCAAAAAAAAAAAAAATATATATATATATATATATTTTACATAGCAGACCAATACATACACATTGAAAATTTACTTATACAGAATACACTCTAACATTTTCTACTTTATCCCATTCTATTTTTTTTTTCCTATTTCACCTCAAAAAATTGCTAGTCAGGACTCTCTAAATTTGTCTCATGACCCAATGGGTCATGACTCAAAGTTTGAAAAACACTGATCTAAAGGGTGAGTGTAAGTTATAGTCAAAGAGGGAAGCCAGGATCAACTCAGTTTGAGGGCCAATCAGAGCAGAGGAAGCCAGGAACTTATTAGAAAAGAGAGCAAGGCACAAACCTCAGGAGAGAGTTGGTGAACCAGACAAGGGTGTCGGGAAGCAGCTTTGACAGTGTTAGTTGCATATCACGGGAGTGGGCTGGTTTGCCTAAACATATGGAGCTCAGGAAGATGATGGAAGAATTTCCATGTTATTAAGGTAAGGACTTTTGGCTTTGTTAGGGAAGCAATTAGAGGTATTGAAGAGATTTGAGTGGGTGTATCAGTTAACTATTGCTGAATAACAAAGCACCCCAAAGCTTAGAGACTTAAAACAACAACTTGGGATAGTTTTTCACAAGTCTACTGGTTGTCTAGGCAGTTCTGCTGCTCTACTCTGGGCTTGCTCTGCCTTTGTAGGCAGCTGGCAGGTTGGCTGGGGCCTGGCTCATCTAGGATGGCCTGACTGAGACAACATGGCTTTTCTCCACATGCCTCTCCCGTCCCTCAGCAGGCTAGTATAGGCATGTTCTTGTGGCGTTAGCAAGGGTTCAAGAGAGGAGGAAATGTGCAAGTGCTTTTCTAAGTCTCTGCTCGTGTCAAGTTTGTTATTACAACCTGGGCCAAAGGGAGGCACGTGCCAAGAAAGGAAAGGGGATGAAATCTTGCAGTCTTTGATGGATTGGCTCTACCCAATCGAGAGATTCACCTGTCAACCAAGAGTGAGTGAAGGCTGGAGGGAAAGGCTAGGAACAACATTCTAGTGCCAGGGTCACAAATTTTTCTTGTAAAAGGCCAGAGAGTAAATATTTTACATTTTGTAGGACATTTGGTCTCTGCTGTTACTACTCGGTTCTCTCATGGTAGTATGAAAGCAGCCATGGGCAATACATAAACAAATGAATACGGCTGTGTTCCAATAAAACTTCATTTATGGACACTGAAATTTGAATTTTCATGAATCAGAAAATATTCTTCTTTTGATTTATTTTCAACCATTTAAAAAATGTTAAAAACCATTCTTAGCTCATAGACTGTACAAAAATAGGCAGTGGGCTGGATTTGGTTTGTAGACTCCTGCTCCAGTGGAAGTTCGTCCACAAGAAAATATGAAGTCAAGAGAAAGGACTTCCTCCTTATATTAGTCAGGGTCTCTGCAGGTGACATATTCAAATTGTGTACCTGAGGAAAACTTACAAATGGGATTATTGACAAAGGTGTGGGCAGGGTTTAGGGAAACTAACAAGGGACAGAGTAGTACCCTGGGGGTGGCAACATTGGGAACTGCTACCATTTTCCAACCTGAAGCCTGAATTGACAAGGGAGAGAGAAGAGCCATACTGGAGAAGGATGCCTGGCAGAAGCTATGGCCATTTGGTAGTGGGTCACATATAACCTGTGGTGACCTGGCAAGGAGGAATCCCAGGATATAAATATTCTGGCCTCGCACTTCTTCTGCCTTTTGATCCACTTTGGTGCTTCCCATTAGCCAAACACAACTGGAAACCAGAGGGCAAGGGAGCCAACTGGTGTAATCCATACAAGTGAGCCTCCCAGGCCAGGAAAGACAGTGAAGAAGGATGGAAAGTGGATCTGAAGGGGCAATGGAGACCATCCAGTCCATTCCCTGATGGGAACCAGTAGAGGGATGGTAGGCGGTAAGATTCATAGGGCTACTCCTTCCTCTCAGGGGCCTCAGCTCCTCATTTATAAAATGAGAGGGTAAGACTACATGATCTTTAAGAGCCAATTCTAACTTTTTTTGGCAATGCTCTTGACATTCCTCACTGTGCTAAGGAAAGTGGTCTTGAAAAGGTGAGTCTTTCCTCCTTGGTATCTGACCCCAGACCCATAGACCCCATTTCCTTCTAAGGCCGTCACTCCAAGGTTATATTCCAGTGTAACTGTAGCCTACTGAGGGTAATTTCTCAAGCCAGTATTGTTGCTACATCACAAGAAATGACTTCCATCATGGGAAGTTCAAGTCAAGTCAGAGTGGCGAGGTGAGGGGACTGGGACAAGGGACAGGAAAGGCATCTATTAACATTTATTAGTGTCTCCTCTGCGCAAGACACTTTGTGTATGGTGGTCATCTTTTCCAAAATCATGTCAGGTAGTTTTTATGATTCCCAATTTGCTATTGAGGAAACAGAATTTTGGAGAAGTTAATTAACTTGTCCATGGCCACACTGTGAGTAGGGGCAGAGTTGGTTTTTAAATCTAATGCCCTTTTCCCCAGTACACTGGTATTTTTGTCAAATGAGCCTTCTTTGGTCCCCAGCTCTCACCAGGTAGGAAAATACCTTTCTAGTGAAACTACTCTTCGCAGGACTTTTGCCCTAATCCAGAATGGCCAGAGAATGGTGGAATATTCAAAATATAAGATGTCCACTAGTAAAACTCACACAGGTACTTCAGGCCCCCAAATTCCCCCTCCTTTCTGAATGTTAGCCTTCTTCTCTTCAGAGATGATGGCAAAGATTCCCAAGGAGACGGGGCTCCTCGTTTCTCCTTCTGGGCCTCTTTACAGCACATTTAAAAAAAATTGAGGGAAAATTCACATAACATAAAATTAACCATTCTAAAGTATACGAATCAATGGCCTTTAGTATGTTCACAGTGTTGCACAACCACCTCCTATATCAAATTCCAAACTTACAGCACATTTTGTCTCATATGTGGTACATATTTGTCTACCACACTGAACAGTTCATTTCTTGAGGCCAAGGTTTTGGGCTGTCTCATCTACACGTCCTGAGAGTATCTTGTAAAGTATCTGCCCTGCCGTCCTAGTTGAATGGAATTCCGGATCCCTTCTTCCCTGTTTCTTCTTTGGAGCAGCACTTTAAAGGTTGGATTTGGCATCAGAATCTAGGCCTTCCTCCCGCCTTGTACCTTCGTTGTGTCACTGAGTCACAACGGCAAACTTCATGGTGAAACAGATTCTCTGTTCCATCTTCTTTGAAGACATTCTTTTCATTCCTTTTTCATCTGACTGCACGTTGCCCGTGTGGCTATTAATTTGCACCAAGCAGTGGTTAAATTTTAAATGTGCCTCCAAATTTATATTTTGTTTCTAAGTGAACAGCCACAAATTTGACTATTGAAACCATTAAATAATTAATTTTCCTAGGATGTTCTCCACTCTGGAGAACAGCAAATTTTATAAATACATAAATATGAACTAAGACCTTGGAAATTGAGGCAGACGATACGTGTACATCTTCAGTGCATTAGAACTTAGAACTAGAAAAAAATAGCACATTATTTGTTTTAAATCACAATTTATTAGTCAAGAAGTTTACTTAAAAAAAAAGAAGACCCCAACCTATTTTGTGTTTTCTACACATTATCAAATGGAAAGTAAACCTTTCAGTTATTGTTACAGAATGTTTTAGTCCCTAGAAATAGCTATAAATTAGAGCCATTCACCATCGGAAAGCTCTGAGTTTTCTGCATTATAATTTTATACAATTTACATGTTATGCAAATCATGCTGCACTGAATACCATCTAATACATTTATTCTTCTTCAAAATTAGCTAAACACTGCCTTCTCTTCCACTAAATCAATCCTGCACAGGCAGATGTAAGAACACTTGTCTGACACACGCTGTTGCTTCTTCTCTCCTCTTTGCCAAAAAATATATGACTGGACAATGGCAAAAATCTATGTGGCCTCATTTTTAAAAAACCTAATTTAACATCTAGATGATGCTCAAGGTGTGTTGAAGGAAAGATTACAGAGGCCAAGTTCCCTGGAGGTGGAGGTGGGGACTTGGGAACAGAGCATAGAAGCATAGAGACTAAATTTACTTATGTTACTTATGTTATATGTTAAATTTACTTATGTTGTTACTTGTGTGACTTTTTTTGTGTGTTTATGGGGGAAATTGACTTAATTCCAAAATAGCATTTCTTATCCCTCATCACGTTCTAATCATCATGTGTGCTTATTGGTATTACTGGAATAACTCCATTATTAAGATGGGTTGGAGGGCAGTCATTCTAAATCTCTGAACTTCGATTATACTGTTTGATGGGAAGGTGCTGGCATAAATAGGGGTTTATTTATACCTTTAAGCCCAGATATACTAGGCTCGGCAGCTACGTGACTGAGAAACATGAGGGTTATTGCCTTAGAGCTGGGTACAATGAGAAGTAGATTTGACTTCCCTCGAGTAATAGTTGCAGCAATCTCAAAGTGCTCTCTGTGGGAGCAATTTAACTGGGAAAGGGTCCCAGAGCTCAATTAGGAAGCACTCAACCCCATCATCAACAACTCCTATGCTGTAATAACGATGGAAGCCATCTCCCTCTCACAGGCCCTTCCAGATTCCTTGTTTACGGCTTTGAAGTCCAGGGGAAAGAAACTGGTCCAAGAAGGAGAGCATGCAACAGGACTTTACGTTAGGATCGCTGGGAGAGGTCATTTAATGGACCCCACCCATTGTCCCCTGTGACGGGATAAGTAGCATGACTTAGCATATAGTAACTGAGGCTCCACAGACGGACAGTGTTCAAGTCCCTTCTCTCTTAGCTGTGTGAGCTTGGGTAAGCTTTCTAAACCTCAGTTTCCTCTTTTGTAAAATGGCGATTAGATTACTACCCACCTCCCACAGTTGTTCAAGGCTTAAAGAAAAGAAATCATGCACAGTGCTGAGAATAAGTGCTCAGGAAATGCTAGTTACTCTAAACTGTCAGAATCACCTTACTCTCTCTCTACTTACTGGGACTGGGATGACCAACCTGATTTTTTTAACTCAATAAATGCCTCACCTTTCCTTATACAAGGAGAAGTCATTCTGAAGAGCCTTAAATGCAGTTGCATATCAAACATCTAGGCAGACCCCAGGTACAGGCCTAGCCTCATTTTTGAAATGCACTTCATTTTACAATTGGGGTAATGCTTCAATGCTCCTCCAGTGCTGATAGATTTATAAGAGGTTTATGTCTGTGCTCTGTATCTATAAATCTCTGACAGATTTTCTTCCTGGTAATGGGTTTGCCCTGATGCCTTCCTAGGAATATCTCATTTTTTCAGTTAAAGAAATGATGTAAATGTTTAACTTATGTGATAGATTTTTATAGTAATGGCCCTTGATGGGTCCCACCACCCTGCACTCAGGCCTTCGGGTGGTGCCCTCCCACATTGACTCTAGGCTTGGTCACATGACTGCTCTGGCCAATATGGAACATTAACAAATTTGACACAAGCAGATGACTGAAGAAGGCTTGCACATCTGGCCTGACCTTCTCTTGCTGGGAACTCTTCTGGCACCATGTGAAGAAAGCCCAGCTAGCCTACCGGAGACAATGAGCTAGCCAACAGCCAGCACCAACCCCCATACATATATGTGAGCCCCTGTTAGACTATCCAGCCCTACCTCAGTTGCCAGAAGACTGCAGCCACATGAATGGCCCCAGGCAAAACAATTCCCAGAGGAAACCAGCAGAGACCAGCTGAGCCCAACCTTAATTGCTGACCTAGAGAATGAACAAATAAAATGGTTGTCTTAAGCTGCTAAGCACTGGGGTGGTTTGTGAAAGCAGGAGATAACTGATATAACTTACCTTCAAATTTATAAGTATAGCGACAGGTATTTTTGTCCTCTTTTCTGTGTTTCTAGCAAAAGCAAGACAGAATAAAGCACTTTACTACTTGATAAAAATTGTGATTTGTTTGTGGCAAATCCAAAAAACCCATTTATTCATTTTAGTTGATTTTGGATAAATAAGAATAAAAGTGGGGTCCATGTAATTGTCACAGAGTGTGGCGACAGAACCTTCACCTGAACAAAGGGAGATTATCTGAATGGCAGGAGAGAGATTCGCTGGCAGCAAGGACGTGTCATGCTCCTGGGAATAATTCCCTGACATCGTACTGTGTGTTGCAGCTCCGATTCTTCCTCCCGACAGTTAACACGCACGATTACACAGGCATTTTCAGCAGTTTTTGAAGAACATAGATTTTCATCTGGCAAATGGATGAGATCAAATGGTCAAGTAAAATCTGCAGGACATGGTTGAGGAATATGGCTGCATAATCTATATTTATGATAAGGAAGTGAACGGGGAATTAATGCTAAAAGAGTCTGAAGGACTCAAAATAATGACGAGAATCAAAAGAAATGGATGTATTCAGAGCAGAGAGATAATACTAAATCCTCTGACTTCCATGTGGTTCTGGCTCGAGATCAGGTCAAAAATAAACAACTGTCGATGCTTGGCAACTTTCCCAAACAAAAAACAATGCGCAAGCAACATCAGAAGGGACTGGTGTTCTTAGGTTGAGGCAACACATCAATCTAAATTGTCAGGATTGTGGGCGGGGGGAAGTGGAGGGTGGGAACGTAAACCAAAATTTTTAGGATTCAGTGAATGGAAGCCAAGACTCCATTAACATCCTCACAGGGATCAGAAAGAAGTATTTGCTACTCTGTTCTGAAGAAGACACTGGGGATCTCAGCTGATGCTGGTGGTGCTGGAGGAGAATGGAAGGGTGGAGGGAGAGACAACTGGGGAAAACACTTCAGCTTCATAGAGCTTTCCTCAACCACAAACCATAATTATTTTCTTTTGGGATTCCTCCTTGAAGTGGGGCAGATTTTACCTAGGGGGATTCGAAAGGTTTTTAAAAATTTTAATCTAAATACTACAAATGGTAATAAAGCCACTTATTGTGTCGCCCCTGCCCCAGGACTCACTCTCCCTTCTTACGGCATTGTACCTCAGTTCTGCATTGAGGCAGCTACCCCTCCTCTCTACACTGTCCCTGTGCTGGGAGTGAAACGCTGGCCCCCACACTGGTTCCCTGGGTTGGATATGTGACCTAGGTTAAGCCACGGGCACATTCTAGCTACAAGGATGTGCACATGATCCCACTAGAGCCAAGGAAATGCCATCGAACTCCTGGGATTGAGGCATGCACTTCTGCTTTGCCGGAAGCGGAGGGCTACTGCTGCCATTTTCTACCATGTGCATGGTGGCAGACAGCCATATAAGGGGGACCATTCCTTCAGATCTGAATCCAGCCACATCTGAAACTATGCTTACCCCATGGACATTTCATTTATAGAGGCCAATAAATCCCATTTTTGCTTAAGTCAATTTGTATTAGATTTCTGGTCACTTGCAACCAAGAGAGTACTAACTATGCATCCCTCATCAGATTTTCCATCTATAATATGAGGGAATTCTGCTCGAAGATAACATCTATCTGCAGCTTAGGATTCTGATTTTAAGAGAAGAATGGGAGAGGAGAAGCCTTATAATATTCTGAAACAAAACAGGTATTTCCAGATAAACTGCATTCCGTGCTTGTAATCAATTCAATACAATTTATTGAGTGCCCACTGTACTTTGAGTGCGTGTCATTTCTTCCTTTCTGCATCACCATGGAAGGTAAATGTATATAATCACATTGAATGCCAGTTACATCATGGGTCAAAGTGTACCCTTGAGTATGATATTGCTACGATGGTTAGAATCTAGTAGCAGAAAAAGCAATTAAAGCCAGAAAAGTACATTATCATCTTTTAAATAGCATTTGTTGGGCCTGTGTGACAGTAGTCTATACCTTTTATAAATACTGCCCAATAATATGTTTTTAACTAGAGTTATGCAGGCATAAAATGTTCTTGTCTTGCAAATTTTCTACTAACTTGAACATACTGGGAATGCTCAGCAGCAATGAACTACTGAGAATGCCAAGGAAATTAATGGCTTGTGCTGTGCTACTGAAACACGTCCACTAATATTTAAAATTCCATGTCCTAGGACATCACTCAGATCTGCCGATTTAAGCTGAAAGGCCTGGATCTGCTCGGTGGATCAGGCCATTTCTCAAGTCTCTCTCTGTTGAGCTTTTGTTTCTCTCTTCTACTTCTTTTCTCCTTCCCTCCGCCCTTTCCCCCTACTTCACCCTCTGTTTCCTGGGATTAATTGGGAATGTTATGCATAAGAGATCAGAAAAGGGTCATACATAAAGAACAGGTTATAATTCGTCAGGATATATTTCATATTTCTTAGGTAAAAAAACCCCCAATGTACTAAATATCCTTGTCTCATTTAAAATATTCACATGAAGTCTACATTTATTGGCCTTGAAATCCATTGTTTTCAGTGTTTTTGGTGGAAGCCTCATAGGCCGTGTGCAACGTTCATGCAGTTGTACATCAATGTCACGTTGAGAACTGCAGTCTGAGGCTCCCTCCTTCACGCTGTCCCTCAGATGACATCTGTCCGAGAAGGCTGAGTGTCGGTGCCAACCAGGCCATGCTCTGACCCACTTGACGACCCTCAGTGTGTCTTTTGTGTACTCTCCTATCACTAGAAGCACCAATACATGTTGTACTCTTTGTCACTGAAAGTAACGGCATGGTCTTACATGGGGACCTTACCTGCTACTCAACCTTTTCTTAACCTCTTCTTATCAATGCCCTACAAGTGCCTTTAACTTAAAACTTCTGCCACTATCTCATTACCTTCTCCACCCAAACAAGAAGAATGAAAACAGCAGCAGCAATAGCCAAAACAACTTACTTTTTCGCCTCCCTCTTCTCTACCTACACTAGTCTCTCAAGGTGGAAACCTCAGTCATCATTCTCAGTTCCTCATTCTCTCGCTCACTCGCCACATCTAATGGTCTACCAAGTCCATTTATTTATTCTCCTTCTTCACATACATCAGATCGATAGACAGCTCTATTACCATTATCCTGGGCTTTGCTCAGGCCCTCAAACATCTCTCGGCATCTCTCCCTCAGGTGTCTCCAATTGCAATTTATTCATGTACTGCTGCCAGAGTTAATTTTCTAAAATTCAAATCTGATTACGTTACTGAACCAAAGCGGGTTTGCTTCTTGGTGAGTTGAAATCAAAGCCTTCACCAGAAGTAGTTGTCACGCAAAGTACAATTTATTTGCAGCAAATAAGGAAACCATATAGAATTACTTTCAAAGCTGTGGGTTCCTGAGCAAAGGGAAACTAGGTGACTTTTATTTTTGGTAGGGAATGAATATTCAAAAGGGAAGTTTTGTCATCACGTGTAGAGGTCGTTATTCACTTGCACAGGTGCAGTTTGAAAACATGCTTCCACATACATCACATGTTATGGTAGTAAGGCCTAAGCTCCTCCTGGGGTGGAGATCTTAACATTAAAATGAAGCAAAGGTAACTTTCGGACACTTCTCAGCCCATCTGTGCAGGTGTCGCTCTTGTGGTGGTGTTTGGACCAGTTTGGGGTAGTTGGTGATTGCATCTCTTAATATAACTAAAAAACAACTTTGAGAAACAGTTAAGTGCTTTCCAAGCCTCCTTTGAGTTACTCAGGGCAGTTAGTCACTGACAAACATGTCACTTCCTTGCTTATAAACTTCTCATGGCTCCCTACCGACCTTGTGGGATCAACTCCCATCTTCTTTGCACACCAAGGTCGTTCTAATCTGAATGCTGCCCACTCTTCCAGCCTCTCTCCATGCTGTTCTTTCCCACTTGTTTTGCTCTCTCACCTCACCTGTCCTCACAGAGACAGTGCATGCCTCTGGGCCTTTGATTGTGGTATTCTCTGTTCCTCAAAAGCCCTTCTCTACCTTCTCTGCTTAGACAGCTTCTATTTTCTACTCATCCTTCAAGAGTCAGCTCAAAGGTCACTTTGTGAGCCCTTCCCTGATTTCTCCAGGTAATTGTTAGTGCTCTTCTCTGTACTCCCAGAACCCTTGAGACATATCTTTACTCTAGCTTGTTTCATACCCAGTCGTGATGGTTTGTCTACATGTTGATCTATACTGTTAGCCTGTGAGCTCCTTAGTGTATGTTGCTCCTCTCAGCATTCCCAGTACGCAGCACAGTGCTTGGCTTACAGGAGGTACTCACTTGGTGCTGTGGGAGGTGGAGAAATATAGAGCATGTTTTCTCTCTTCTTTTCTTTCTCTCCTCCAACCAAAAAGTTGCAATAAGACATACATATTCTTTGTGAAAAATTAACTGCAATGTGTGGTAATAAACAGAGGCTGGTGTGTCTTACTGATCTGGAAGAAGAGAGATATTATTTGGGAATGGGAGGTCAAGGAAGAATTTGGTTTGCATCTTGGAGAGTTGTCATTCAGTAGGTAGAGAGGGGGAAGAGGAAGGACATGAAGGGAAAGAGAAACATCATGAGCCAAAGTGTGGAGGCAAGAAAGCACAGGGTATGCCCAGGGTTGGAAGGGGACACAGCTGGAAGCGGGGATGGGGGTGGTAGGTGGGACCAGGCTGTGAGGGGCCATTAACCACAGGCTCAAAGGAATGGACTTTCTCCTGTAGGCAACTGAAAGTTTTTGACCAAGGAAGTACCTGTTGACAATGACATTTTAGGATTAATTAGCAGGTAGTGTGCAGTATGGGCTAAAGCTAGAAAAACAAGTTAGGAAGCTATTGCACAATCCAGGTTTGAGGAGGTGAGGCCTCATCCATGGTAGTGACAAAAGGGATTAGAAGGAAAGGGTGGAGAGGATGGAACTGAATGGCCAGGGTGACTCCTCAGCTGGCAAGGAAGAGACGTAGATGACCCAGAGATTCTAAGCCCAAGAGACAAAAATAGTAACTTTGACAAATAGGAAAGTGAGTGGAAAGACTGTAATTTGAGAGGAGATAGTGAATTTTATTTGAGACTGGTTACATTTGAGAGAACTGCAGGATATCTGAAAAGAAATAGCCAGCAGGTAATTGGAGATTAAAGACGATATCATGTGGTGGTCAAGAGCACAGGCCTAGCCAGACAGAGTTTGTATCCTGGTCACACCAGTTATTAGATGCATGATTTTAAGTCTCAGTTTTCTCGTCTGTAAGAGGGATACAATTATAATACTTGTTTCATAGGGTTGTTGGGAAGATAAATGAGATAATTGTACATAAAAGCACCTCTCACACACAGTGTCTGTCTGGCACATGGTAAGGGGTCAATAAATATTGGCCATTACCATTAATAACTAAAATTGAAAAAAACCTTTAGAGTGAAGAAAATATTTTTATTTTGTTTTCCCAATAATTATGTAACATAGGTATCACCATTATTATCCCATTTTAGTGAGGAAACCATAGCTTAGCAAGGTTAATTGATCACATTACTAGTAGGTAGCAGAGGCAAGGCTCAAATCTGGGTTTTCTAGGCCAAATCCTATGCTATTCTGCTGAATGTGCTAACTCTCATTTAGATGGGGGATAGGCGGGTAGGGGGCCAATCATGCAACCTCCAAGCACCACCAAATTTCAGGACTGGATTTTGATGTAAGGTCCTTATTATCACAGTGAAAATCTTATGTGCACTATACCAAAGCTATCAAGTCCAGGAAAGACTAATACATTCTTAGAAAGGGAGTCCTTAAAGTTATTCAGTCTCTGCCAAGTTCAGCTAAGGTTCTCTAATGCCCACCTCACCTCCACCAACTTTGCAAGGCTCTAGTACATATTTAGAGAGAGGTTTTCTCCTTTAATTTAGAACACAGAATTCTAATAACAGTTTGATACCTGTCAGCAAGAATCTCACCTGGCTGGAACAGCCGCCCATAAATCTCACATTTCAAGTGATTCCTCTAACATTAAAACGATTGAGAAATTGTGTTGAAGATGAAATTGACAATGAGTTTCTGCCTGGTAGCTGTGAAAATGGTTATTGCTGACCCCTTTCTGTCTTTGAATTACTGCTTAGCTTTCTGTCTGGACATATGGAAAGAAGAAATCTTTGGGGACTTGCCAGATAAAGCTGGCTTACCTTGGATTCCTGAACGGACAGTATGTCTAAGAATAGCCTCCAAGGGGAGATGCAAGAGAGCTGAGTGGAACCATAAGAATTGGGCATTTTGTTCACTTTTTCCAATAACTCCTTTAATTTAAGAAGTGAATAAAGTCATGGCATAATGCCATACAGAATGAATTGTAAAAAGCACTGGAGAAATAATAGGCACTTTTGAGAAAGCTCTATTATTAAAAGCATGTAAGGAATGAGATGGCCAAATCATATCCTTCCAGGAAGGCATCAAGGTAGGAGACTAGTCTGTTGGTTTTATGAAAGGTGGAGACAGGAAATTTCAAATTCTAATCCTACCTTGGAATGCTGATTCCGTCACAGCCAAGGGTGTTTTTTATTATTTCCACGCCTCTTTTCCCACATCTATAAAAAGGAGTTAATCAAGGGTGTTGCTGAAATTTAACTTGTTAATACGTCAAGTGCTTTGAAGATGAAAAGAAGATTATAATATCTATAGTTAAGTCCTCTTTTAAGAAATGCAGGTTGAAGTTAAGATTTAACAAATCATATTGTCCCCAAATAGCTTGGGGCAAATGAAGGTGGTTTAGCTTTGATGGGTAACTTTCCCTGACTTTACTCAGACACTGCAGTTGGGTGGAAAATAATTGATGGGCCCCTCTTCTTTGGCTTTTCAGGATTTTGTTGAGAGGAACAGGGAGGAAATAGTTTGTCTCCATCAGGATGAGAAAATCAGGAAATCTAAAGAAAAATAAAAATGGAAACAAGTATTCATGGTGAGTCCTCCACCAACCACGCCCACCCACCCTCGGGATAATCTGGCGGGAACTCAAAGTGAGCCTAGAGAGCGGAGTTGGGCTGGCCAGCCGTGCACGTGTAAAACAGCTCTCCTGGGCTCAGAGTTTTGTGAGTGGTATTGTTAAGCAGATAACGGAGAGGAGGAGACAGAGGCTGTGGGGTTAGCTAGGCCTATTTCCAGGTTTACCTCAACTCTTTCTAGCTGTGTGATGAGCAAGTTACTTTACTTCTTGGAACCTTGGTTTCTTCCTCTGTGAAATGAAGATCACTCCTTCCTCCTAGGATGCTGTGAGGAGAAATTGAAATAATTGGTATGAAGTACTTGGTAAATGACTCCTCTCTGTAATCTGACAGTGATTTTCATCCTATTTCTCTTCTTCCTTCAGTCCAGATTGTCTTTCTCAGAAGCTTCTGAAATACCAAAGTGTTGGATGATCGTTGTCAATTCTGAGCTGTTGGGGTTGTTCTATTTACTTTCCACGTTTTCAAGGGACAATCGTAAGTGCACATTTCCGCCGTGAAACAGCATTCCAGGCAAGGAGACTCTGTTCAGCCAAGGTCGTTTCAGGGGGAAACCCAAGTGAAAAAAAAGATCCTAGATTATTTTTTAAATCCCAGATCTCAGTGCAGCTGTCTTTCTAGTCCACTGTCTTGCAACTGACATCCTGGTATTAAATTCCTGAGAATGAAAGCTCTCTGAAAACATAACTCGCTACAAAGGCGAAAGGCCTGGGACTGCCAGGTACGTGCTTTTTAGACTGTATCTATTATCAGAATGACCAAGGCCCTCTCGTCTGAAGTGAAGGAGCTCAAGTAGGCATTCCTGCAGGGCTTTTGTGAGGTAGCATTGTGTTCCCAACAAATTCCAACCAAAAGTCCTCACTGAGATTCACAGTTACCTAGAATAGTCAGAGCTGAGGGGAGTTTAGAGATGGTGACGTTGCTCCCATACCCTCTATTTCACTGTTGGGGACACTGAGCTCCAGGTTCCCAAGAGATGTAAGTATAAAATAGGTCAGAATCACTCACCGGGAAGGTAAAGATCACTCAGCCCTACTCATTCATGAGCCAATCTATCAATGTGTGATAACAGCTGTAGGAAAAAGTCACCAGGATTTACAGTTACAGCTACCTGGGTGCCTAAAAAGCATAAAAAGAACACCTTAAAAAATTAAACTTCAAATCAGGAACAATGGATTGGGTGAGTCCTAGGGGTTGTAAAATGATGGATGGGACAAGTGTGTCAGGGACAGATTGTGGACTGTAACACCTGGATTGTTGAGAGTTACTTAAGTGAAATAGCCGGAATGGAGTAGCATGGAATAGCCAGTCTCCCCTCTCCTCTCCTGGCTCTCTTCATTAATATGAATGCTGTCAGCACTGGCATCTTTGAGTGCAGAGGAGAAAGATGAAATGACAAGATAGATACTGTATACATGTTATAATTTGAATATACCCTCAGTGTTTGGCCATACACCAATTTTGCCATTTGTGAACATGCTGTAGCTTGATTTATAAAGGAATTAATTTTAGAGGGAAGAGGGCATGCTGACATCCTTGGTACCAGGCTATCTGTTTGAGTTACATACGGGGTATAAGTGGGAAGGAGAGAACAAGGAAGCAATGAAGGTTATACAATGCCACACACCTCTGATGTTCTACCTGACCCCAGAATGCTTAACCTGGAGTGAGGATTGAGACAGCTCAGCTCCTTAAGTCCTTGGCTGTCACCAGAGAAAGAGCACGCCCGCCATTCATCACATCTATGAATATCGACAAAGTCTTGGGATCTTCAGCCTGAGTTAAATGAGGTGCATGGTCAAGAGCAGAGAAGAAACCCATAGCCAAATTCCATTTCACCTTCCCATGATCCATCTTCCAGTCTGTCCCAAATTCTTAACAATGTAAGAGAAACAGAAGGTCATGCAGCAGAGCCTGTTGCTGTGATTTTAGCATGATCTCTTGGGGGTTCCTCAGCCTTGATCCTCCTTGGCCAAGGTGGGGTGTGAGGGTGAGAGCAAGAGTGAGATTGTTCTCAGTCTCCCTAGTAGTTGTTACACTACACATGAAAAACACAGACTCTGACTATATCCTTAATGTAGAATAAGCTATTATGTTGCCCCAATTTCTTTAGTTTCTGTATTTTCAAAAACACAATGAGCTTTCATCATTTCACTTCCCATCTGTGCTCTAGCAACACTGTCCCAACATGCCATTCTCCAAACACTGTGTACCTTCATGACTGTGCACCTTTATGCACACACTCATTCTGCCTGGGACCCCCTCTCCCACCTCTGCACCCAGCCCGTTCCTCCTCATCCTTTCAGGTCCAACTCAAATATCGTCTCCTCTAAGAAGTGAGAGTTCTATGTATTTTCCTCAACTATATCCTTATCAAATTGGCATAGTACAAATATTTATTTACATCTGTATCTTTCTCACTAAACTCTGAATTCCTTGAGGACATTGAAGCTGATATTCAATTTCTAAAAGAAATTCCATTACTAGCACACTTTTTGGCATATGAAACATATCCCATGAATGTTTACAGAATGAAGAAATGAATTAAAAAATCCCACAGCCAAAAATAAAAGAGGACTGACTTAACAGGGAAAAATATTTTCAACAAATAAAAGAAAAAATTATTACTATCCATGACATACAAAGATATTTTTCAAATTAATAAGAAAAATATAAACATAACATCAGAAAACAGGCAAAAGTAGGGCTGGCCCCATGGCCGAGTAGTTAAGTCCACGCGCGCTGCTGCAGATGGCCCAGTGTTTCATCAGTTCGAATCCTGGGCGTGGACATGGCACTGCTCATCAAACCACACTGACGCAGCATCCCACATGCCACAACTAGAAGGACCCACAACTAAGAATATACAACTATGTACCAGGGGGCTTTGGAAAGAAAAAGGAAAACAATAAAAAAGAAATTTAAAAAAAAAAGAAAAGAAAAACAGGCAAAGGGAAAACATTACAATTAATTATCGAAGCAATACAAATAGAAAATAAAACTTATGAACATATTTCAACTTCGTTACAAATGGATACAAAATCCCTTCATTAGCATCAAAGGGAGGCAAATTTAAACAATGAGATCATTTTTTTCCTCTATCAGCTTGTCAAAGATAAAAACATAACATTCAGTGTTGTTGAGGGTCTGGTGAGAGAGGCAGTCTGGTGAGTATGAAATACAATCTTTCTGGAAAGCATTTTGGATGTGTGTACATAGGTACCAAAAGTCTTAAAAGCGTTTCATATACTTTATCCTCATAATCCCAGTTCTAGGCATCTATTTATTTAAAAAAATTAGATATGTAGTAAAAATCCATGTATAAGAATGACATTCAAAGAAATATCTATAATACCAAAAGTTTGAAAATAACATAAATGTCCAAAAATAAAAGAATTATTTTTAAAAGCTCCATACAATGGAATATCATACAGCCATTACAGACACGTTTTCAAAGAATATTTCACAGCATACATAGGAAAATGTGTCTCATATAACATTACGAAAAAGAGTGAGATGCCAAATTGTACCTGTCATATGTTTCCAGTTTTGTAAAATTTAAATAGCTAGACAGATAGACATGTATGAAAAAAAAACCCAGAAGAATATATACCAATATGTAAACTGCAGTTATATCTGGATGGAGAGATTATGGGTGATTTTTATTTTCCTTTCCATAATGTTATAACTTTCTTGTTTTCTACATTTTTCATTATAAGCTTTTATACTTAGATTAAAAATTTTAAAAGAACAGTGAGCTATCACTACACAATTATCAAAATGACTTAAAAAATAGTGGTAACACCAAATGCTGATGAGGATGCAGAGAAAGCGGATCACTCATACATTACTGGTGGAAATGTAAAATGGTACAGCCATATGGAAAAGCATGTGGTAGTTTCTTACAAAACATGTGCTTATCAAACAACCCAGCAACTGCACTCTTGGGCAATTATCCTAGAGAAATAGTAACTTCACACAAAAACCTATACACAAGTGTTCACAGGAGGTTTCTTTGTAATTGACAAAAACTGGAAACAACCCAGATGTCCTTCAGTGTGTGAACGGTTAAACAAACTGTGGCACATCCATTCCTTGGAATACTGCTCAGCAGTAAAAAGGAATGAACTATGGATATACACACAACAACTTGGATGTATCTCAGGGGAATTATGCTGAGTGGAAAAAAAGCTAATCTCAAAAGTTTACCTACTGTGTGATTCCATTTATATGGCATTCTTGAAATGACAAAATTATAGAGATGGGGAACAGATGAATGGTGCCATGGGTTAGGGAGTGGAGGTGGTTGTGCCTATGAAAGTGTAGCACAAGCAATCTTGGTGATGGAACCGTTCTGTATTCTGACTGTGGTGGTGGTCACACAAATCTACACGTGATAAAAATGCATAGAGCCAAATATATACACACACACACTCAAACACACACAAATGGTGTATATAAAAGTGGTGAAATATGACTAAGTTTGGTAGACGGTATCAACATCAGTTTCCTGGTTGTGATATTGTACCATAGTTGTGCAAGACATCATCACTGAGAGAAACCAAGAGTATAGTGATCTCTCTGCACTACTTTTTACAAGTGCATGTGAATCTACAATTATCTCAAAAAAAAGAGTTAAAAAATAAATCAACCAGAACCTAGAAATTAAATGAGATTTAAGATACATATCAACCAATTGAAATGTGTGCTTCCTATTTGGATCCTGATTAGAACAAAGTATAAAAACATGTGACATTTGTGAGATACCGTAAATGTGAACATTGGCTGGATAGTTGATGCCATTAGGAATTATAGGGTTTTTTAGATACAATGATAGTATTGTGGTTATGTTTTAAAAATAACTCCTTATCTTTTAGAGATTCAAACCGAAATATGTAGAGCTGAAGTTGTATGATGTCTGTATGTGCTTCAAAACAATGTGAGGAGGAAGAGGATGATGTGGCAATTGGTTAGGTTTAGCCATAGGTGGATGTGTAAATTGGTATATGTCATAATTGTCTACCTATTTTTGTGTATTTTCAAAATTCTCCATAATAAAACTTTTTTAATGAGGGAAAAATAAAAAGAAGGCCAAATCTCCATGGAAACCATTCAGAGGTACTTATCTGCTCATCAGTAAAGCATGTGGCTTCTATCTAGGCAGCTTGTGTACCAGGCACTGTGCTAGGCTTTAAAGATATGGCCAGATAGAGGCGGCACCTCCCCAGAGCTCAAAAGTTAGCAGGAGCAGAGAGATTGTAAAAACAAATAAGTACATTTCTAGATGGTGAGTGTTAATAAGAACTGACTGTTCTCTGCACAGTGAAATGGTGTCCGGGCCGAGTCTTCAAGGACACGCTGCACCTGAGTCTGTTACAGCAGGAGGAGAGTTCTTTAAACCTAGACTCAAGTCCCAAATAGGACTTAGCATCACCTGTTTTCACATCAATGCTTTTCATTTTAGATCCCTTTCCAACTGAAATTGTATTCCATTCCTATTATCAATGGACTCTGCTGTCACCTTCAAGGAGCAAGCAAAACAAGACTAACGATGTTTACTGAAGTCGCTCCCTTCTTGTAACAGGCTGATCTGAACTCAGATTCAATCTTTTTCATCACCAACCACCACCTCCAAGGTCCTTGAACCTTTCAGCTGTGGCTCCATTATATGGATATTGAGTCAGAGGAAAAATGTTCAACGAGCCTTTTAGAGGGAAGGACATTTGGTTCTGTGTCAGAAAAAAATTTTAAAAACAGGAGATAATTGCATTTGATGAGGAGAGTGATTCATTTCACCTTGATAAAATGGAAACAAATGAGAATAAGTTGTTTCATTCACACACACACACACACGCACACACACACACTATATATGTATAAACTTGCATCATGGCTGCTGCCTAATCAGTTGTAATAATGTAAAGGACGCCATGCGTTAACAGTATTAAGGCCATAAATTACGTTTCACAGAGTGTGGTTTCTCCACAAAGCCACTTGGCAAGGTGCACTGTGATTAATGTCACCCTAGGGAAGGCACGACAAAGGTAAAGATGAGGAAAGGAGGGGTGGCAGCAAATGAGACACAGAGACAATAGTAACAGCCTCTTCAGCACTTGGCCTGTGAGGCCAGTACCCTCAGACTTCATGACTGCTGGACCACGCATACTCAGCTTATTTTTACAAAGACAAACAAACTACCCAACACTTTAGAAAAGCATTAACCTCTGTCCTGGATATCGTTGTTGACATACATTATTTATCAGTGCCGTGTTCCATTATTGCTAAATAGGAAATCAATAGATTAAAACATAAAAGACCTGCAGAAATAACACCACCAGATAAAGGTAAATCTTCTACTGGGACTTAGCAGGAGGCCTGGCCACCGGAGCAAAGCACTTTTTTCTGTCTTCGCCATTTGTCACTATTGACTCTGCCTGTGAGAGAGGAAGAGCTCCAATGCCTTGACAAACAATGTTTTATCCTCCCTCACGGTACAATTTGCAACCTTCAGTCTCATTTGAATTCTTACCTCTAGAGTCTTTATTCTGATAGGAGAAACCATAAAAGAATTAGGTTTTTGTCTCTGAAGTCTGCCTATAATTACTTTTAGTATAAAATGGTTCCAAAACCTGGAACATAATGATTTTGAGGGATACACAGCTTGGCGTTAGGTAATAGGTTTGAATACAGTACATAACCAGCTATTTGCCAGGAAGCAGAGAAAGGAGGATCCGTGGCGGCAAGAATAAGAAAATGCCCTCACTTGGGTCAACCCTTGAGCTTTGTATGTTTCAAGGAGTTGCTCATTTACTACCTCCACATGGTTTAATACCCTCGTCCTCCAGTTATGAAAGACTATTCTTTGGGAGATGGCCTGATGATCCAAGATGTCTTTATTTCGATAATAAGGAATAACAACTCACTCTAGGCAAGTCATAATTGATGAGATAAAAAATGTTTTTCCAGTGTAATTTAACAAACACCTGTAAAGCTTCTTCAAATATCACCACTAGGTATTAGTGGATCCATGTTTGTTCATCAAATATTTACAGAATGCCTGATCTTTGTTAGTCAATAGCCAAGTGCTGGGGACACAGTGATGAGTAAGACAATCCCTTCTATCTTAGTCCATTTGGGCTGCTATAACAAAAATACCATAGATTGGGTGGCTTATAAACAATATAAATTTATTTCTTATAGTTCTGGAGGCTGGAGGTCCAAGATCAAGGCACCAGTAGATTCAGTGCCTGGTGAGAGCCAGCTTCTTGGTTCATAGATGTCGTCTTCTCGTTGTATCCTCACATGGCTGAAGGGAGCTCCCAGAGTCTTTCTATAAGGACACTAATTCCCTTTATGAGGATACCACCTTCATGACCTAATCACTTCCCAAAGGACCCGCCTCCTTCACCATTACATGGGGGGTTAGAATTTCAACAAATGAACTTTGAGGGGACACAAATATTCAATCTATAGCACCTCCCTCATGGATCTTACAGCCTGGGAAGGGAGACAGTCTTACACAAATAATCACACAATTAAGTAGTTCATTGACATTGTGGAATCAATCAATAAATCTCAGGGGTTATAAGAAAGGACGATGAGGGTCTGGTCTGAGCACGTGAGGAAGGCTTCCTTGAGGAAGCGATGTTTAAGTTGAGAATGAAAGGAGTCAGCTAAAGTGAGAAGGGGGGAACACTGGAGGTAGGAAGTAAGTCTTTTTCTCCAAAAGTTCCCAATAGAGCTGGGAGCCAGAAACAGGTAGGAGTAGTTCTGACCACACATAGATTGTTAAGTGTTATATTGGGGATGTAATGTGCTATAGGACCATGGATGGATTCCAGCAGGATGAGCTTTCCTGAGCCTGACCCTGAACCCCTCGCTACAGTGTGGAAGAGAGCAAAAATGAACAAGGCAATGCCATGAAACAGTGTGACCCCATGGGACAAGAACAGGAGAGAGAATTATTTTTCTTGGTTTGTCTGCTGAAGTGCTGTTGATGCTTGATAAAGAGGAAATAATGGGATCATCCTTGTGATTATTTCCTCACTCGGATAAGTACTTCAGCTTTTAATTTCTCTTTTGGAAGATGAAAATAAGGACTTGGGAAAGATGCCACATATTCTAGATCTGAAAAATTAAAAATTCTCCTCCTTTAGCTCAAGTGCAGCAAAATATTCCATGGTAAATATTATTTTTAAAACACATGATAGCTTTGGGGCCAGCCAGGTGGTGTACTGGTTAAGTCCATGTGCTCCGCTTCAGTGGCCTGGGGTTCACAGATTTGGATCCCAGGTGTGGACCTAGCACCTATTGTCAAGCCATGCTGTGGTGGCAGCCCACATAAAATAGAGGAAGGTTGGCACGGGTGTTAGCTCAGCGACAATCTTTCTAGCAAAAAGAGGAAGATTTGCAACAGATGTTAGCTCAGGGCCAAACTTCCTCGCACACACACACACACACAAAAGCATGATGGTTTTATGAGTTGATACACGTGAGAAACTAGGCCAAGAGTGTGTGAACTGATTCTGTGAACTCTTCATTCATTCACTTGATGGGTATTTAATAAGCATCTACTTCATACCTGGCAGACAAAGTCCTTGTCCTCATGGAGCTTGCATTGTAGTAGGAGAGGTAGATGATGAACAGCAGAGGTAGATGATAACTTGGGGTGGTTATAAGTGCTGTAAGAAAACAAAGTGGACTCAGGTAATGGAGAAAGACAGGGATGAGGACAGACAGAACTTATTAGGATAGAGTGGTCCAGAAAGCCCCTTCTGCAGGGCCAGCTTCATGGGTGTGACCAGTGTAACTGCATAGGCCACCACACTCAGAAGGGAACTCTGTGCTTGGAGCTTAATCCTCTGCAACCATCATCTTAAAATTTTTAATAATGTTATTTCTGAGTTTGTGATTTGCAGGTGAAGTCTGATAGGACAGTGGAGCATGTGCCGGGGGCTGGAGGCCTCAATTCCCATGTGGTCTCACCTCCTGCCACGTCCGTTGGATTCTTGGCTTCCTGCTCCCCCAGGTCCTAGGCAACTACAGCCACCCTCTGCCCCAGTGGGGGCCTGGGCACAGGCACAGCCAGAGTCAGGGTGGGCACAGGGTGGGGAAACCTGTGAAAGTCTGCAGTTAACCCAGAGGTATCCCTGTGCACAAAGGAACATGACATTAAATGGCAAATAAAACATACCATGACAGGTCAAGAAAGACCACAGAAGAGAGGAAAAAGCTTTTCTTCCTGCTTTTGAAACAAGAGGCCCTGCCCTGCATTTTCACGGTGCACTGAGCCCTGCAAATTATGTAGCTGGCCCTGCCTCTCTGAGGAGGGCCATTTGAGCAGAGGCCTGAAAGGAGGGAAGATGTGGGTGTGGGCACAGCAACCAGAGGAAACTTTAAGTGCTAAGGCCCTCAGGCTGAAACAGGCTTGACAGGTTGGAGGAACAGCAGAAAGGCTGGTGTGGCCAGGGCATTGCTAGCAAGTAGGAGGGTGGGGGCATGAGGCTGGAGATGTAGCCAGGGGCCGGAGCGTGTGGGCTTTATAGGTCATGACAGGAGTCTAGCTTCCAGTCTAGATGGAAGCTGTGAGAGTGTTTTAGGCAGGAAAATTATACTGTCTGATTTATATTTTTAAAGGCTGTTTTCTGAAGATGGTGAGATTTATCTTATTTTTAGTTCATTAATCTATTAACTCATTCATATTCCATCTTGTTGTTGAAGGGGTCAGATGGCCTTGAATGACAAGGCATGAATGCCAGTGACATGAAAAGGGCAGTGGCAGGAGTGACTTGAGCCCAGGTGGAAGGGAGAGCCCCTGTCCATTGAGACCGTGGGTGAAGCTGGGAGCGTGTGGAAGCAGGAGGAAGTGGGTGGAGGGGAAGAGTCTAAGGCCTTCCTTTCCTTTGTGAAGTGAGAAGCAAAGTCATGTGCTGAGAGTGAGGGGTAGCTGGGGGATGGGATCTGAGGACAGAAGAGAAGGTTTGGGACATCTTTTGAGAGGAACAGGAGAGCTGCAGATGTATTCCTTCTTCATTCCTATCGACTCATCCATGTGAGACACAGACTGTGACGTGACTGCAGGGGTCTAGCATCTGCTTCCTCCTATGACTGGAGTCCTTTCTAATCTTCCCGGCCAATATGATTCAATCATTCGTTCATTCAAATATTTATCGAGTACCTATTATGTGTACTGGGAATATAGTCCTGGATAAAGAAGACAAGGTCCCTACTCTCATAAAGTATGTATTATAGTCAGGCAGAGAGACTAAATAAGTGAACATACGAAATTATTTCAGATAGTAATAACTGGTAGAGAGAAAAGAAGACGCATTGTAATGTAGTAGAAAGTGGCGGCAGAAAAGGTAGGATGGAATTCTTCTCTAAGTTGAGTGGTTGGGGAAGTCCTTTCTGAGAAAGTGACATTTCAGTTCCAATGCAGAGGAACAGAGGAGACAATCATTCCAAGCTTCAGGGTACCCAGGCCGGGGATCTGGTGTGAAGGCCCTTGGGAATGAACCTGGCTTGTTTGGGAAAACAGAAAAGGTTGGTATAGCTTGAGTGCAGTGAGCTAAGAGGAGAACCATAGAAGATGAGTTTTGAGAGGCAGCCATGCCAGGGCTTAAAAGCCACGGGGCTTTTAAGGGTAGGCTGAGGAGCTGGAGCTTTATTCTAAGTTCAAGGTGAAGCCATAGGGGGGTTTTAAGCACAGCAGTGATGTGCTTTGCTTTGCTTTTTTATAAGATCACTTTGGCTACTTACTGTATGGAGAATGGATTGTGAGGCTCATGAGAGGGAGAGCAATTAGGAGGCAGTTGCAGGAGTCCAGCTGACAGATGATGGTGGCCTGGACTGGGTGAGGGCAGCGTAGGTGGAAACAAGTGGACAAATATATGTTAAAAATATTTTGGAGGTAGAAATGTTAGGATTTGCAGGAGGATTGGACATGGGGATAAAGGAAAGGGAAGCATCAAGGATGACTCCTAGGTTTGGGCTCAAGCAATGGGTGGACAGCAATGTCGTTTCCTGAGGTGAGGAAGTCTGGCGTGGGATGGTTGGTGGGTGGAGAGAATCAAATGTCTGTTGCACACCCTAATAATGGGACACTCACGGCAGGAATAGGCTATCACGCTGCTGATATTAGAAAACTCTCATATTGGGTCTGAATCTGTTTCCCTGCAAATTTACTCATTCATCCTAATTCTTCTCCTTCAACAAAAGGAATTGGCCTTCGTCTTCCCTACATCGCAGTCCTTTTCTTTACCTGTGTTGAGGAGAATTACTACGCCCTTCTAAGTTTTCTTTTCTCTGAGCTAAAAGTCCCTAATTTACTCAAATATTTTTCTTATTTCTGGATTACTGCAGATTCAAATTACTCTTCCTTCTACCTTATACCAGTCTATCATGAAAACTTCAGCTAGATCCATCTTCCTAATGCACCAGTTATTAATCACCAAGGGCTAGGCACTGTCCTGGGGAAATATAAGTAACAGGTGCTAAAATTAGATTCTTCTATTTCAATTTGCTAAGGCAAGAAGACAACAGGTGCTATATCTTAAAAACATACCATGCAAAAATTCCAAAGTTAGCCGCCAAGAAGATCCTTAAACTCTGCTCATAAGAGTTGAGAATGGAGATTGAGAGATTTATGCAAAGGACAATGTGTGGCTGTGAATCCCCTTCCTCCCAAGGGGAGGGGGAGGGCTGCTTCCCCTTTCACCTCAGGGCAAGAGAAAAGGGCTTCGGGAGGTCATTTGGTGAGCTTGATGTGTGACACCAGAGTTAGGGGGACATGGGAGACTGGTGTCTGACTCCTGTCTGGAAAATCTAAAAGATAAAGATGGGCTGACTAGGGGCCGGCCCAGTGGTGCAGTGAGTAAGTTCACATGTTTTGCTTCAGCGGCCCGGGTTTCGCCGGTTTGGATCCTGGGTGCAGACATGGCACCACTTGGCAAGCCATGCTGTGGTAGGCGTCCCACATATAAAATGGATGAAGATGGGCATGGATGTTAGCTCAGGGCCGGTCTTCTTCAGCAAAAGGAGGAGGATTGGCAGCAGATGTTAGCTCAGGGCCAATCTTCCTCAAAAAAAAAAAAAAGGTGGACTGACTAGTTGTTCTGATGGCCAAGGTGGAGAAGCAGAGGCTGCACTGGGGAGCCTGCCCATGCAGAAAGTGTGGGGGCAATGAACATGAGGATATTTCTCTTGGAACTCCTGTGGATCATGTGGGGATGTGGACTGACTTGGAGCCATTTTGAGTTCTGCCCTACGGGGCCACCTAGAGGTCTGTGTAGAGAGGGCTGCTGGGAACCTGGGGCTGAGGAGGGTGTCATCTAGAGGAAATGCATCACCTGTGTCAGAGGAAATGCTGTTGGACCTTCCCAGTGAAGACTCTCAAGAACCCACAAAAAAGCCCAAGAGAGAATCAGCTTTCAAACAGGTCCTCTAACAGTGAAGCCCTGTTAAGAGAGTACCAGTCGAGAAAGAGCGTTCCTGCTTCCTTTAGCTGTGATCCCTGTCCCCTGGCAACCATAGAGGCACCAGAAATCACGCTTAGCTAGGGAGAGGTGAAGCAGTAGGTGAGCAAAGGAGAAACTATGCTCCGCCACTCCTTCCTGCCGAGGGACCCAGCTGGGAAATGGGAGGAGGTTCATCTTTGAAATTTTGATCATGACATGGTCCTGCACACTATTGATTATTGAATTAAAACTGCGATTATGACTTAAAGAGATTCTAAGGATGAGAAAGGAAGACCTTGCCCCATTTTTAAGACGCATTGGAAGTTCAGAATAAAGTTTCAAAATAAAATGTCAAGAGTCCTCCCTAATCAACATTCCGGTTATACACAGAAGAAAGTAGTGTTCACTTTGTCTTCTCTTTCTTTAAGAGTTCCTTTCAATGTCTCTCTCTTGCCTTTTAGATTAAATCCAAACCCCTAAGCATAAGGTTGATGCCCTGTATTACCTGATCTTATGTATATTTTTCAACTAACCCTCCGACAATTCCAAACAGAACATTTGACTTCAGTCAGGTGGTCCTTTGTGCTTTGTAATAAGAGTTAACATTTATTGGACATTTATTGTGCTAAGGATTATATCATTTAATCCTCACGACAACCTTTCGAGGTAGAGATTTTTATTATTACCCCCATTTTACAGAAGGATCTGAAACCACTACTAAATGATGAGGCTCGGATTACAACCCAGACAGTCTGACTCAAGAGCCCACAATCCTGATAGCTAAGCATATTGCTGCCTCTCTCGTGCGTATATTCTTTGCTCTCAACCTACCTTTGGCATGTTCCCCTGCCTTCCTCTCCTCTGCTGATGCCATCCCAGATATCTTTTACATCCTAGCTCAAACTCCTCCTCTGTGAAGACTTCCCTAATTGTTTCAGAGTTACTTCTGTTCTCTGAACTTCCAAAACATTTAATCCATATCAAGGACTTTAAAACTTGAACTTGTGCTGTTTGTTTCTCTATCATCATTTCAAGCATGGCATTGAGTAAGCCCCTCTACGTTCCTTCACAGATAAGGCCTGTCTGTGTTCCATGCTGTTCTTGTATTCACCAGGGCAGCGGCTCTCCAACTTTAGTACAGAAAGATATCAACAGACAGTTCACAGAAGAAGAAATGTAAATGACACTTAAATGGATGAAAAGAAGCTGGACCTCATTATAATAAGAGACATGCAAAGTCTCACTGAGTTGCTCTTTATCACCTGTCAGAGAGACAAAAATCCCAAAGTGTGGCAGTGTACTCTGACGACAAGGCTGTAGAGAAATAGAACCTCTCATACATTGCTGGTGGGAATGCAGACTGATATAACTCTCAGAGAACGGAATTTGGCAGTGTCTAGCAATGTTACGTGTGCATTCCTTTTGACCCAGTAATCCTACTTTTGGGAATCTATCCTAAAGATACACAGGCAAAGTCCGAAATGCTGTATGTTCGAAGCTATTCTTTGCGGTACCGTTTGTAAAAGCAAAAGGCAGGAAAAAACCCCAGTGTCAATCAATAGAGGCCTGGTTGAATAACTACAGTACCGCTGTATAAAAGAGTACTGGGCAGGAATGAGGAAGGATTGCTGCAGGCTGCTCTGGATGATTTCCAGGATCTCTTGTTAAGTGAACAAAGCAAAGTGAAGAAAAATGTGTAGAGTATGCTACCACTTACGTAACAAAGATAGGGATATGACTATTTATATATTTCATTATTTTCTCAATAGGAAACAGTAGAAGAATAAGCTAAAACTAATAAAAATTGTTATCTATGATGGGGAGAAGTCAGTGGGGAGGAAACTGGGATGAAGACAGATCTCCCTGAATGGACCTTGCTTTATAGTTTTGACTTTGGAACCAAATATTTTATATAATTCCAAACCAGAATAGCTGGACATAATGTTCATCCACCTGTGGAATATGCTTGCCAAAAAATAGTCAATCTAATCAACCTTCTAACCATGAGCTTATAGAATATAAGAGACATAGGGGAACACATTAAAAACAGCACCATGAGGATACACTCAGTCAAATCCAGAATGTGGGAAATTCTATAGGACAAATGATACAGTTCCCTCAACATAGAAATGGTATTAAAATAATGAAGAAGAGCTGTTATAAATTAAGAGTCACACCAACCAAACACAATGTGTGGATCCTTTTGGATCCTGATTTGAAGAAACCAAATGCAAAAAAACATTTTTGAGACTACTGTGGAAAATTGAACATAGACTGTGGATTTGATAATACTGAGAAATTACAGCTAATGTTGTTGAGTGTGATGACGGCATTGTGGTTATGTTAAAAAAATAAAAAGTCTTTATCTGTTAGAGGAACATACTGAAGAACTGATTGGTGAAAGGATAAGATGTCTGGGACACACTCCAAAAGATTCCAGCCTCACCTCCTCCAAAAGAATGGTACAGGTGGGTGGAGTTGAAACAAGAATAATGGAATGTAGACAGTTACTGAAGCCGAATGATGGATACATGGAGTCCATTATAATATTCTCTCTAATGTTGTATATGTTTAAACATGTTCAAGATAAATGTTAAAAAAATTTTTTTTAATTAAAAGAAAATGATGCAGGTTTTTGGGCACCAAGGAGATTCTGATTCTAGACTGAGGATCTTTTAAACAAGAGCCCAGGTGATTCTGACCCAGATAGCCCAGGACCAGACTGAGAGAATCCACTCTAGTCTAGCGCTGCCCTAGATAGGGAGCTAACCCTCGATAGATATTTATTGATTGAAGATGAAGACTATATTTTGCTTAGGAATTGAAGTTGGACAACTCTTTCCACATGGAAAAAATATAAGAAAGATCAACTGTGATAAGAACTGACAAAGACAAGTATTTCATGGGACAGACCAGAATGCCCAACTCCTGGGGTTGCATAATATCATCATTTCTGTCAGAGTCAATTTCATAACAGGGCATTCCGGATTCTCCAAACTCATTAATGGAAGGATCAGTTGGATTCCCAAAGACTTCCTAAGTGGATGCCAATTCTGCAATTCTCTTTCCTCTGGCTGTTGGGTTGTGCATGCATATGGTTTCTTTAATCTGGTTTGTTGCAGGGTCCAGCAGTCTCCTCTTCTACCCACATGCCAAGAAAAGCATGTTTTCTGAGGCTTGTGACTCTTCCATCCTCTCAATTTGCTTACATGCATATTTTATCTCAGTTACCGAGAGCAGTAAAGAAGGAAATCATCGGAGCCTGGGCTTCTGTACAGCAGTCCCCTAAGATCGCTAAGAAAGCAGATCTGTTTAGGTAAACCAGAAGTGAGAACCCTCCCGAGGCACCTGAGCTGCTGAGTTTAATTGGGTTGCAGCTGCTTCTCCTCCTCCTGCACTCATTCCTGGTTCAGCCTGCAGACAACAGGGATTCACCAGTTAATTGGCTGTTTCTATGATTGTCATTCACTTAGGCACTCTTCTTTATCCTTTTTACTACAAAATGCTTCTTTTAAAATTGTTTGCTTTCCTACAGATCCTGAAGAAAAATGGGCAACACTAAAATCTTCAGAATTTGTTAAAGAGAGGCAAATCTATCTGGGGAGATGGTGTGTGTTGTGGCATTTGGGATGTTGCTGTGAATAGAGCCTAGAGGAGCTGGGACTGGCGTCCCGGGTTATATATTATATAAAGGAGCTGGACGAGTTTCAAGTCTCAGAACCAGTTGCGCCGGTCGAGGGAGTTTCTTTTTATTTCTCACCACTCAGTTAAACAGGTGAATAGTTTACTTGGAATTGTTGGGAAAGTTTAGCAAGCTGAAGCTTAGGTTTCATGGCTCTACCATCCTTTCAGCTAGGCGCCAGACCCCCCGAACAGATCCAAGGCAACAGAACTGAGCAAGAGGTCTGCTCTCAGTTCAATTTTATACCTGGGCTGCCAATGGTTTTTCAACTTGGCTGGCTTACGACATAAAAAAATAATGGGGAACCACAGCTAAAATCAATGTATCGTGTTTGTGCGTCTGCCTGCCATAGGTTGTGTCATGGTATTGGATTTTGGTGGTCACCTCATTGCTTAGCATCAAACTGCTGTCCAACCTTCTTCCAAACTGACCCAGAGCCTCCCTCCCTTCCCTCTTCAGTAGAAAGTTCTGCTGTAATTCTGAGTGTGCCTCTTCAGAGTGCTTTGTAATATATACATATATATATGTATATTTTATGAGAGTCTGGCCATTCAGAAATCCTAATTGGTTCCTAAGAGATGAGATGATTCCTTTGGCTTCTACAGCCTCTACATTTCTGCAAACCATCCTCCATTTACCAAATGAACACACCAGTCCAGGAGCCAAGTAGAGATCTGTTCCAGGCCCTCTCTACTTAAAGAAGAAAAGATTGCTAGATGTTGTGAATTGAAAAGGAAGTCTGAGGGTTAAATTTCAATAAGAGTCTCTTTTAACTCAGGAATTCATCCCAGTGATAGGCAAGGTCAATGGATTAGAGTAATACCTTGCAAATATGTAGTGTGTGCCCTGTGATTCAGTTGACATTTTCCCTCCCTTTGCTACTCAGAGTAGAGAAAAGGAGCATTTAAAAATCCCAATGACCAGATGGCTCCCCAGATCCATTAAATCTCTATCTTTGGGGAAGCTTCTGCTTTTGTTTTTCACTTCAACTCCCCAGGTGATTCCAATGTGCTACAAGGTCAAGAACCACCACCCTACTGGAAGGACCAATGGGCTGGGAATAAAATGATTAACTTTCCAAATCCTGCTTTTGCCATTGATGAGTTTTTTGGCCTATAAAATTATAGGTGATCCTATTCTAAGATTGAATCCTAAAATTTTATGATTCTCTTTCAACTGGTCTCTCTCCTGGAAACAAAGAGGATATCAGGGCCAGCTGTTTTTCCATAACACCTGGAATGTCTCTAAAGCTGTCTATGGTGTAAAAAGATCTGTCTAATCAGGTCAGCATGTTGGTGAGTCTAGATTGCCTCACCAGGCTTAAGTAAACAAGAAGAGTGGTTTACAAAGGAAAAGAGTGTAGTTTACAAGCTACATGGAGTTTCTGATACTTATGGGCCTACCAACTGGTTTCAAATGAGTAGTGGAATTTTCTTAATGCATATTTAAGTCCTCTAGCCATGCTGGTTTCCAATTCCTCTGATATTCAGTTAATTGGAAATATACACGTCCCAAGAATGCCTTAAAATAAAAATGGATCTGGCTCTTTCCCCCACTGGGGGAAATTTAAATACTTAGGAAGCTAAGGAGGCTTTGTTATCCAAAATATGCATTTTTGCCTGGACTGGACTTTAATTAGATGTTACTGTAGTTGCCTAAATGGATAGAGAGAAGCTTTAACTCTTGAACTAAGGCATAATTAGTTGGGCATAAAAGAACTCTAAAGGGATACTAATTGCCTTTAAAAAGATAAATTGAATAGAACTAGAGAAGCAGAAAATTACCTTTGTTGAGAATCATCTTGGTTGTTTAAGAAAGGGAGGTCTTGTTGAAATTGGAACAACTAAATGAGCATGGCTGAGAGGAGGCCCTTACCCCTTTCTCCGGCAAATATAAATCCCAAAGGCAGAAACTTTAGCTTGAATGCCGCCCAGCTAAGGCAAGGCTGTCTTTCCACACTCTGGTAACCTGCATGCATACCTTAAACTCATGCCAGCAATTGTTTTGACATCTTATAGCAAGGATTCCCAATGTTATTTGTAAATGTTATCTCAAAGGGTGCGTCATGAAACTGTCTCAATAAAGACAATTCAAATGCAGTTTAATTTTTAAAATGAACCTTCGGGGCAGAGGCGAGGCGGTGTTCCTCTCTGTGACCTCCACAGCTCTTTAGGGAGCTTTAGACGTAGGCTGAGTTCAGTGTGTGTAGGAACTGTTGCATTTATTGTTCTATGAGTCAAGCAAAATCAGACTAAATGTGGTGTGTCACAGGTACACAAACACTGGCCTAAAGGTGACTCCAAAGATGGTCTTTCGAGGAGGAGGCATTTAGAAAAATCATCCTTCCTGAGCCCAGAAAATCTTATAGAAGGCAGAGGATTTACTCACCACTACATGCAAATGGTCCTTGGTTTTTCTCTCATATAACTGAGCACACAAAATAGCAAAATTTGGAAATATTTATTTAATAAAATCCACTGGGGGCCACTGGCCACTTGTCTGCCCTCATCTTCCGCAATCTCTCAACAGCATTTGCATAGTTAGACAGTCCTGCCTTGTCATTCTCCTCTCTGGGCTTCTCCTCCTACCTCACAGCTTTCCTTTTTTCCAGTCTCCTTTGCTGGCCCTTGGCTCACTGCCTGAAAAATGCTTGAAAGTCCTGAGCTTGGTCCTGGGCCCACATCTTCTCTCCATCACATCCCCCTTGGCGACAACATCCATGGCCAAGGCTTTAAATACCACCCCTACGCTGAGACTGCCCTCATCAATATCTTCAGCTCAGACTTGCCCCTGAGCTGCACACTTACACATCCAACTGTCTGCCCAATATTTCCACTTGGGTGTCTAACAGGCATCTGAATCCTTGACTCCTGCCCTTCCTATGTTCTCGGTTAAGAAAAGTGAGACCACCTAGTTGCTCACACGGAAACCTAGTAGTCATCCTCAATTCCCTTTCCCTCCTCCCCACATCTAATCCATCAGTGAGTTCCGTTCCTAATATATTCCTAATCCTCCCCCTCATCCCCACGTCCACGTTCACCATCCTTTCCCGCCCGGATGACTGTAACAGCCTCCTGGCTGAGCTCCCTGCTTTTGCTCACGCTCCCCTGCAACGCGTTCTCCACACAGCAGCCAGAGTGAACTTCTCAAAATGTAAATCGCTCATGTTAATCACCTGATTAAAACCCTGCACTGTTATCCCAGGAATGCAAGGCTATCTGGTTCTGTAAAACACCATATTAACAGATTAAAGGAGAAAAACTGCATGATCATCTCAGCTGACGCAGAGAAAGCCTTCAATAAAATTCAATTATTTTCATGACAAAAACTCTTGGCAAATTAGAAATAGAAGAGAACTTCCTTAATCTGATAAAATGTGCATGTATTGAAATACTGAAGCAAACATAATCATATTTAATGGTCAAACTTTAAAACCATTTCCACTGGAGTAAGAAAGAAAAAAGATGTATTGCTTCAAGTAAGCGTTGTCTTGGAGATCCTAGACAAGGTAAAAATTCATTTCAATAAATATTTATCAAGTGCCCATTATGTGCCAGGAGCAGTTCTAGGCTCTTAAGATTCACCAATGAATAAAACAGACAAACACAACTCTGGGCATATACTGTAGAGAAGGAAGGCAGAAAATAAACAATAGATATTGTTACTGGCTGAACTGTGTCCCCCCTCAGATTCACATTTTGAAGCCCTAATCCCCAGTACTTTAGAATGTGACTATATTTAGCAATAAGGTCTTTACAGTGGTGATTATGTTAAAATAAGGGTTATGGTGGGCCCTAGTCCAATCTGACTGGTGTCCTTATCGAAAGAGGAAATTTGGACGCACAAGAGACGCCAGGGATGGATGGCCTAGGGGAAAGCCCATGCGAGGACACAGAGAGAGACACTATTTGCAGGCCAAGGAGAGAGACCTTGGGAGAAATCGAACCTGCCAGCACCTTGATCTTGGACTTCTAACCTCCAGAATGTGAGAAAATAAACTTCTACTGTTTAAGCCACTCAGTCTATGGCACTTTGTTATGGCAGTCCTAGCAAACTGATACAGATATAATCAAATAATTATACAGTATGTTAGAAAGTGACAAAATACTATTTCTTTAAAAAAAGCAGAAGAGGGGCTGGCCCCGTGGCCGAGTGGTTAGGTTCGCGCGCTCCGCTGCAGGCGGCCCAGTGTTTCGTTGGTTCGAATCCTGGGCGCGGACATGGCACTGCTCGTCAAACCACGCTGAGGCAGTGTCCCACATGCCACAACTAGAAGGACCCACAACGAAGAATATACAACTATGTACCGGGGGGCTTTGGGGAGAAAAAGGAAAAAATAAAATAAAAAAAAAAAAAGCAGAAGAGATCAAGGGTACTTGGAAGGAGGGGTTAAATTGGGTGTTCAGAGTAGGCCACACTGAGAAGGAAAGATAAGACGTATGAGAACAGGAAAGGAAGAGGTTGGAGGGTGGGGAGCGAGCTAGACATGGTACATAGAGAGCTTTAATTTTATCAGTAATGGTTTGTTCCTTGTGCTCGGTGGTGGGTTCATTACTTTATTATCTCTACCCTTTGGTTTGCTTGTCCTATTTCATCACAATTATTTAAAAAATATTGGATTCGAGAGGTTACTGGTCGTTGGCTGTTTATTGTGACAGAAGTGCAGTGAGAGAGGGTGAGCTAAGCCAGCAGGGGGCGATGGAGTGGGTATGCAGACACCAGCCATAGGGGCGCAGGGGACTCTCAGGATGTTCTGACTGATTGAGTGTGGGAGGTGAAAAAGGGGAGGGTGTTGCGGATATTGCTGGCCACTGCTCGGGCGGGTGGAGGAAGGTGGTGCCATTACCAGGACACAGGAAAGGAGCAGGTATAGGAGTGAGGGGCTGGCGGTGGCACCCTGAGCTCAGTCTTGGACAAGTTGTTTTTGAAGTGCTGGTTGATGTTCAATGGCAGAAAAAGAGGACGGCGATGAAGACTGTCACATCTATGGTTCTATAATGCTCAGACTCAATTCTTGAGGGTAGCCTGCTTTCTGGTCAGACCCCAAGGGCAGGACCGCCAGATCAGGTTGAAATCACACTTCCCTGTAGCTCCTTGGTGCTCAGGCGCTGCTCACATCCTGGATTCCCTGCTCAGAACCTCTGGAGACCAGCCTCTCCCCCAGGCCCAGCCCAGCCAAATTCACAAACTGTTCAGGGAGTGTTAGTGTTGGGGACCATCCCAGAGATCAGCTAGTCAACAGCATCCTCCTTCTTTTTAATAAATATTTAAATTTTAGAACAGATTTAGATTTATGGAAAAGTTGAAAAGATAGTACAGTTTCCATATCCTCATACCAGCTTCCTCTATTATTATCTTACATTAGTGCCTTTGTCACAATTAATGAACCAATATTGATATGTGATTATTAACTGAAGTCCACACCTTATTCAGATTTCCTTAGTTTTTACCTCCTGTCCTTTTCTTTATTCCAGGATCCTATCCAGGGTATCCCATTGTGTTTAGACATCATGTCTCCTTTGTGTCCCCTTGACTGTGACAGTTTCTCAGACTTTCCCTGTTTTGGATGACCTTGAAGATTTTTAGGAGTGCTGGTCAGGTACTTTGTAGAAGTCCCTCAGTTGGGATTGGTCTAAAGTCCCCCACACACACATTTTTTAAGTAGCAGAGATTGCCTCCCTTCCCGTCAAACAAAAGGAGGGAACAGCTCTGGTTAAAGCCTGAGGTGATGGAAGTAAGCCTCAGGGCATCTCTGCAGAATTCTGCAGGGCTCTGGGAAACCCATCTAGAACAATCCCTCATTTATGGACCAGGAAGCAGCTCTGCCCAGCCTCCATCCCCTTTTCTGGGCAGGATCTCCCCCATCACCCACTCACTTCAGTTGTATGCATCCCCTTCCCACATGAACATCCTGTCCCACAGGGATCTACCACCAGACAATCTCTCTTATTGTTCTGACCCTTCCCCCTACACACACTTGAATTTGTCATTGCTGAGCAAATGTATTTACAATCAGATCCTTTAGCTCAGCCACATGGGTCAGTGGGTCAACAACCACTTTAAGAAGTTAGCTAGGACAACACATTTAAAGTCTTGTTCCACCATTTCAAGGGCCTACAAACACTCTGAGAACAAACCATGGGCCCAAGTGAGGAATCCCTGACACAGGGCAACATGTGGAATATATACACTTACTATGGACTGAATGTTTTAGCCCTGCCAAAGTTCATATGTTGAAATCCTAACCTCCCATGTGATGGTATTGGGAGGTAGGGCCTTTGGGAGGTGACTAGGGCGTGAGGGTGGAGCCCTCATGAATGGGATTAGTGCCCTTCTAAAAGAAATCTCAGACAGCTCTCTAGCCCTCTTCCTGCCATGTGAGGATACAGCAAGTTGGCAGTCTGCAACCCAAAAGAGGGTCCAGGGCCCTCACAACCGTTCTGGCATCCTGATCTCAGATTTCCAGCCTCCAGAACTGTGAGAAATAAATTTCTCTTCTCTATAAACCACCCAGTCTATGGTACTTTGTTATAGCCGCCTGAACTGACTAAGACAACACTTTACTACACGAAATGAGAGGTGACAGTTCTCACCAATACCTTTAGATAAGCGGGCACACTCCAAATACGCAGGTTTGTCAACACCTAGGCCCTGGTGGCCAGCAGACCTAATCTAATCCCAGCTTGGCCTCTTACGGTGCTTCCCCTTCGTAGGTCCTCTGAGCTCCCTCTCATACTCTGTAAAATGGACATAATACCTGACTCAGAGGTTGTGGTGAGTATTGAGTGAAACCAAGCCCAGGACAGTCCGTGTCTAGTCAATCTCAATAGATCTTGGTATTACTATTATTACTATTATTATTATTATCATGATTGCTGCTGCTATTGTTGCTGTTCTCAGGCATTAACAGCACAGGCTGCTCCTTTATTCCTGTGCCATTCTCACTCACCAGCAGACCATGGGAGGAACACCACCTAGATCTAACACTTTTCTCAGATCTGTACTATTTGAGGCAATGATCAAAGGGGAGCATTTCCAAGCTGGCTAAAGCCCAGGAAGCAGCTCAAAACTCAAAATAACCCTTTAAGACAAGGGGGCACTTACGGCTTCCTCTGGATCGCCTCGGCCGGAGATGGGTGCTCTCAGGAAAGCTCGCAGCTTGTTCTGCCACTAAGTCATGTTTTTCAAACTTCAGGTTGCAGCCCATTAGTGGATATTGAAATCAATTTAGTGGTCATGACAGGCCAAAAAAGAAAAAGAAAGAATAGACTGGACCAGGATAGAAAACATTAGAGGACCTCATTTGTAGAAAGTGTAATATTTTTTCAGGAAATTAATTTTGTTTGCATGCGTGTGTGCGTGCATGTGTGCCCATGTGTGTGTCTACTGGGTCTTGCTGTAAAATGTCTTTCTATGGTCAGCAGTCAAAAAATTTGTGAGCCACTACTCTAAGGTGTGTGGGAGAATGAGGTCTGGGGACTGTTTATTAAGCCCACCCCAGGGAACAAAAGAGAAAGGGGAGATTTTATGACCAGGAGAGTCAGGGATAGGGGCAGGGACTGTACCTGGAAGGTGCTGGATCCTTAGTCACTCCACCGCAAGCCCCACCCACAACTCAAGCTATTATATTATCCTTTTCTGGCTCCTTTTAGGGATTAGCAGTTTGAAAAAATAAACACCAATTCTTAAACAGTAGGGCTTGTGTGTTTTTCTGCGGGGGCAGCAAGGAGATGGAGGGGACCGTGTTCTGTAGCTGGTGCTGTGGGGGCCAAACCCAAGGGCTGGAGGGGGAGGTGGCAGCGCTAAGGAGACCAGGACAACTGCAGCAAGAGTGCCTGGGCCTGACAGAGGCCGTCTGATCCAGCCCGCTCCTCCGCTTCAGCGGCTTCTCCTGCCCTCAAGGCAGAGTCAGAACACTGGGCGCCTCACAAGGCCCTTCATCTTCCGGGCCCTCAGTATCCCTCCAGCATTTCTCGTCACTCCGTCCAAGGACTCTGGAGTCCAGACATCCTGAATTATTTGCAGTTCCCAGACCATTATGTGTCCTCTTTCTTCCGGCTTCAAATGTTTTCCTCTTTCCTTGGAACATCCGTGGGGCCTTGTCCTTCAGGCCTCATCTTAGAGGTCACTTTCTCCTGCAAACACCAGGCCCGGTTGTGTCTCTGTGGTGTGGCTCCCAGGGTGTGCATTTCTGTGAGTAGTTGCCTGCCTCCCTCTAAGACTGAGCTCCCAGGGCAGGAGCGGGGTCCTGTTCACAGCTGTGTTCTCACTGTCTGCCACAGCACCGGGGACGCCGAGTGATGCCCAATCCATTTTTATTAAATGAACAGGTAGAGAAGAAAAGGGTGAGCACTGTCCTGAGGCCAAATCCCTGTTTGCTCTGGCAGGAATTTCCAGGAATCTGATCCATGAGGGGGTCGGGGAGTAACAGGAAGGGCAAGTCCAAGGGCAGATGTGAGTCAGAAAAGCTGAGAGACAACATCAAGTCAGAAGCTGGCGCTGCCCAGCCAGGAGGGTGGGGCCCGGAAGGCGCTGCAGAACAGGTTGTGGCCGTTCCTCTGCCTTTTATTGCTCTGGCTGTGCGTGGGCTGTGATGGCCCAGCTCCTGTCCCCTGGGCACCTTAAAGGAACTTCAGGACCTCTGACTCCAGGTTCAAAGGTGGGAAAGTACAAGGTGTGTGTGGGGTGTGGGAAAGAGAGCAGTGACTGGAGAAGTCTCACGGCAGAGACCAGATGGAGAAGGGGCAGAGGGGCAGGTGTCGGGAGCCACCTGGGAGTTGTGGGGCAGGTTTTATCCGAGGTCACAGGAGACCACAGAAGGGGAGGGGCTACAACCACTGCTCCCTATGGTTGTTTGCAAACTTTGGTATGTTTTGCTAAGAAGAAGACTTTCCAGACTCTCACAAATGTTGTGACCACAAACAGTCACAAACAAAGGCTGTGCTGGAAGCTTTGGGCAGGTTTTGGGAAGACTGCTCTGGCGCGGTGTGCCGGGAGAAGAGAGTTTCACTGGTTTCCCCGGTGGAAAACATGTTCCATGGCAAGATCGTGTGTAAATATTTGAGATCTGACATTTGGTTCTTTAATAAGATTGGCTGCCTCTCCACATCCGAGTTAGAATTCTTATTTGCTAATAGAGGTAGCCCCAACATGATTTACATGCCTGTTTCATTCACAGGGACCAGCTGTCCAGCTGTGCGCTCTCAGCTGTCTCTAGAAGGGATAGTCTTTCCTTTGTTCCTGACCCCACAGCTAACCTTGACCCTGCCTGGGGCTCCCAGCCTTAGGTCCTGCTTCTCATCTCATTCTAGGCTGGTCCAAGGCTGGGTCATTTATTTGTTCATTCAACAGATGTTTTTTTGCGTGCTATGTGCTAAGCATTGTGCCAGGTAGTGAATAAGTCCTGCTCTTGACTTCACGTAAACCACAGTGTGGTGAGAAAGCTGGCTGGGAGGTCAGGTAATTACAGCACGCGATGAAGGGAATGAGTGTGGGGTTCCACTCCAGCACTGCGGAGGGGGACTAGCTGGCCTCGGTCATCTGAGGCAGGACTAACGACAGCAAGGGTGGAGGGAAAACTGCCAAGGTGAAGCCTCATGTTCTTTCTAAAACAAACTAGCCCCATCGGTGAGTATGCAGATGAGTCTCACCTCAGTCCTCTGTATAGTCTAAGACCAATCACTATTGACTTTTGCATTTTTCTCCCCTTTTTCTTATAGGTTCTAGGAGGTAGGGGGAGAAAGAAGCTGGCCTAAGGAGAAACTCAAAATGTGTTATTAACGTAGTCAAGTTCATTGCCTTTGAGAATGAGGCCATTTGCCCTCCTTTATCCCAGGGCTATCCAGCTGGCAGATGCCTCTTCTCCCACACACACCTCTGCTGACGTCTGTGCCTGGATCTCCTGGGCAGAGGTCTTTTGATAAGGCACCCCTCAGGTGCAGGGGCAGTCCTGGGGGTGATGGCAAGGCAGGCTGCCCTTCCCTTTTCTATTCTGTCCCTTGGTTCTCCACCTACCACCGCGACTGCACCAATGGTTTTTGGTGTGTCAGACTTTGTCTGAATGGTTGGGGATAAAGGGCAGGAATTGTGACATCAGAGGGAAAAACTTCAAACTGTTCATTTCATCTGATTCTCCTCCTGACCCAAGAGTAAGGCATCAGAGAAGTTCAACCCTGCATAAGTGTCCACAGGGACACTTGCTCTCCTAGCCTCATTTCCTCCCCCTTCCAGGCCCACAGTACAATTAGCCACCGTCCCTTTTAGGGAGTCCCTTTCCCTACCCACAGAGTGGGTTTCACCCCAGAACGCATCCTTCTCCTCTCTCTAGATGGACATTGTAATTCCTGGTGATATACTTGGTCCCTCTATACTAATACTAGCACAGGGATGGAGGTGCAGCTGCAGGGGATAGGTGGTGGGTATGGACCTTAGCAGACAGCCCCCACTGGGTCTGAGAGCTCCTGTCCAGTGGCTGGTTCAGACAAGGATTCTTCCTGCTCATTCATTGGGTAACCATCTTTCAGATACAAATACATCTCCTAAAGACAAACTTTAATTCTCAGAAATGGTATGGTCTAGATCCACATTAAGGGAGGCAATCATTGCTCTAAGTGCAACATAATCTGCACAGATCCCTACCCACAATGGATACAGCAATTTCGGGTAGAACAGTGTCCTTCCCTGTGCTGCTCCTCTGCCCTCAACCTGGCTTCTAGGCAGTGCCTCTCGGCCTACAGAAATCAAAATACACTTTGCTATATTATATAATAATATTCAACCTGCTGTAGAAGACAAGAAAAACAAATAGGGTGGATGCAACTCATAAGAAGTCTTAAGCAGACATAGAAAGCAAATAGCTTGTGAACTATGAGCAAACTCATGTGTTAAAAACAGATAGTAAATTAGTAATCCGTAAACATGGAATGAAGAAGAGTGTTCTTTATAGAAAGAAAGGGATGGAAAGACCAAGTCATAAGGTACAAAGCATGTCACCTCCAGGTTGATAGCTAAATCATCCCCCAATTGGCCAATTTGAAGACCCCCATATGGTCCCACTTTGGCCTCCTACATGCTCTACCCTAGAAATGCAGATGAAACCCATGGCCGTAGAGCAGGCTGATCAGCTAGAAGCTTCTATTGTCCAAGTGTCCTTTCCTTGTCCCCATGTCTCTGATAGAGTCTGAGTATGTTGGCTCCAGCCTGAGGCCCATGTCCAACCTTGTATTAGTCAGGGTTCTCCAAAGAAACAGAACCAATAGAGTGTGTGTGTGTTTATGTATACACATCTATCTAGATGAATATAATATGCATATATGATATATGTATATATGTATATGTATAAATGATATATGTATCTATATATACATCTATCTATCGAGAGAGAGAGAGATTTACTTTAAAGAACTGGCTTACATGATTATGGAGGCTAGCAAGTCCAAAATCTGCAGGGTAGGCCGGCAGGCTGGAGACCCGGGCAAAAGTTGCAGTTTGAGTCAGAAGGCAGTCTGCTGGCAGCGTTCCCCCTCTCTCAGGGGAGGTCAGTCTTTCTTAAGGCCTTTAACTGATTGGATGAGGTCCATCCACGTTATGGAGTACAATCGGCTTTACTCAGAGTCTACTGATTTAAATGTTAATCCCATCCAAATGAAATACCTTCACGGAAATAGCTGCAATAGTCTTTGACCAAATATCTGGGTACCGTGGCCTAGCTAAGTTGACACATACAATTAACTACCACAAACCTCAACTCTGGTTCTTGTAACCTCCCCATCATCAGGCAAGGCTGATGTAGCTGAGAAAGAGACAGAAGTCACACAACACAGGATCAGATGGTGTGGCCCTTCCACCCAACTTGTACCCTACCCTAAGTGTGTTAACCTGCCTCATTTCTTTCCCCTTGCTTCTTGTAAGTTTTAAATGGATTTAATAAACCATGCTATTGGAGCATCTTAATTTGATCTGTGAGCCTTTCTCTTCCATGAACCCTGGGATAGCTTACCTGGTAGTGGACTTGGAGGGTACCATTGCATAAAGTAATTTCTCACTCTACAATGCCAAAGACCCGGTATCAGCTTTGCAAGGACACTTTTCTGTACCTTAGGCCACATTCATTCTTATTCTCTGTGGGCAGTGGGATGGGAATGGAGGTAATGAGGATAAAAACCCTCCACCCCATCACCAGGTTAATGGGTCTCACTCTTCTACTTACAACTATCCATAAATATTTGACTTTGTTTTTCAGGAACTGGAAGACTAGGGAGAAACTGTGAAATTACCTTCTGTCTTACAGTAGTTGGTTATTAGGAAGGACAGAAACATTTGTCAGAGGCGCTGATGAAAACCAGAAAATACAAGCAGAAGTCCCCAAATCTGTCCTCTCCCCACCTCCTCCTACAGCAGCTCCAACTTCCGGCCATTACGGAGGTCACCTCCAGGCTGGAAAGGGAGTCTCTGCTCTCTCGATGTGTACAGGGTGTACACAGGAGCAGGGAGTGGCACGGGCAGGGGCTAAGCTCCTTAAAAGCAGTGACTGGTTTTTCTTTGAATCCCCAGCACCTGCATCCTGCCTGGTACGTTACAGCTGCTCAGGGAAAGACTACTGAATTGAAGAGGAGTTGGAGGGAGAGTCTGCTGACTGGCCTGCGATGAGAGGAGATCTGCTTCTGACATCCCCTGTTGGAAACCGGAATGCAGCTTTCCCTAGAAGCGTGTTACACATGGTGATTCTGTGCTTCAGGACTTGGGGTGTGGCACTGAAGGAGTTAAGTAGGCTTTTGTCAACTGATCTGGGGACATAGCCAGCATATATAACACAATTTTCTTATGGGATATGCATTGTAAGTTTCAACTAATACTTTGAGAATTGACTTACTTATAGATAGAGAACTGCCTGTACATGTCACTCCCATTGCCTGCCAACCCTAAATTCAAACATGTCCGTATACTGGTGAGTGTATGGAGAAGGGTTCAGTTTCACCCACTCTGTGTCTCCCTCCACCCGAGGTGCACACAGCGATTTCACACTGCATCCTGCACCTTGTAGCTTAGATGCCATAACACCCCAGGGCGGAAACTGTTCCTTGTTTTCACACCTTCTTCTCAATGTACACTCTCAGCCCCTAGTCAATTGTGAATGCAAGGAATAGAGTAATCACCACATCCTTGCTTAGGTGGGACTCATTTTCCACTCACACCTTCTCCCTGGAAAGAGGGAGGGAGAGATTGTGAAGGGTGGGTGGTGGGGAAGAGTGTGTACAGCTGTGCTCATGGCCCCCTGACCCCCGGCACACCCACTTGTTCTCAAGCAGAGTGAGCTAGGACATTAATATCCTCTTCCGACCTTTGACTGAAATTATTCTGCCTGACTTAATCCTCCAGTATTAGCGGTAGAAGAGGGGTTTCTGCCTTTCAGACTGAATGTTGTTAACAGGGAAAAGACTCAGTTTACTAGCACCTAAGTGTCTTGAATGGATGGAACATGCCAAATGATGGTGAGCTGCAGCGGTTCTTACAGCATACGCCTGAGCAAGCCTTTGAAGGAGGAGCAGCCTGGGAAACAGACTCTGGAGAAGATTTTTGCAGCTCCACACATTCAGTTACATCAGAGGTTCTCAGCTGGGGATGATTTTGGCCCCTAGAGGACATTTGGCAATGTTTGGAGACATTTTTGGTTTTCACGAACTGGGTGGGGAGGGGTAGAGGCCCGAGATGTTGCTAAACATCCTGCAATGTGCAGAACAGCCCTTCACAATAAAGAATTACCTGGCCCAAAATGTCAATGATGCCAAGATTGAGAAACTCGAAGTTAGATGGATATATCTGGTCTGTCAACATGATGATATTACCTAGAGAAACATCTAGACACTATTAGCAAACGTCATATTTGTAAAATTTAAGCTGTATATAAAGGCAGATGACTTTCTTCTGAGTTTATTTCCTTATCATGGGCTGACTGTTCAGGTTTTTATACCATAATTTAAGAATTTTTGTTTTCCTTAAAGTTTGGTCTCTCACTGTTAACCATTTTTCACAAATAAATCAAGTGTTTATTACTCTGGGCAAGTAATTATTGAGGGAACAGAAGAAACTATAAAGTGCATTGAGATGAAGTGGCTAGCTCATTCATCAATGAAGCGACTGTGGCAGATTGTACTTTATGAAAATGAGTGCATCATGTCTCCCATCCTACATACTTTTTATGACTTTGGCATTCCCCCGTCAGGATGTTCCCTCTAGTTGATTCTGGGAGGGTTTATGACTATGACACAAGTTACACTATGTGACTTTTGAAGCTAGGTGATAAAAAAAAATGCAGCTTTCTCTTGGTTCTCTGCGAAACCAGCTACCATGCTGTGAGGAAGCCCGAGCAGCCACATATGTAAATGTTCTGGCCAACAGCTCCAGTCAAGGAGTTGAGGTCCCAGCAGACAGCCAGCATTAATCATCTGACATGTGAGTGAGCAAGTCTTTCGATGGTTTCTGCCCTCAGCAATTGAATCACACTCAGTCTTTGACTCTTCTTAACTAAGGCCCCAGACTTTGTGGAACACAGACCAGCTGTCCCCATCGTACCATTTCCAAATTCCTGACCCAGAGACTCCAGAAATATAATAAAATTGTTGTTTTAAGCCACAGAGGTTTAGAATAATTGTTTTGTAATATGATATAAGTAGAACAGTAATTCTCCCTCAAATATATAAAATTTATCCTGCAATAAAACTTCCAAATTGCTATAAAATCATAGGCTTTTAGGAAAGGTGACAAGTGGCCAAAATTGCAAATCCTAAATTTTCAATGTCAGAGATCTTCTTCCCAAATGGTAAATAAGTAGCAAACATACTCTCATTCTCCTATCCTGTACCTAAGGCAGACATCACTAATTAATCATAGAACTCTTTCTTGATGAGCAGGGATCCAGCCTTAAAACTCTCCAATGAAGCACTCAGCAAGGCACATCAGCAACCAGGTGACTGGGGCTGGCACCCAATTTGAAACCTCATTGCCATCCCCAACGTGTTTTCTAAGAGTTCAGGCTGGTTTCCACTGGCTTATTCCCAGACACAGGATGTATTTATTATTTAATCAGGTGCACACAAAAGGATGTACGGCTTTGCAGCACCTGTTTTCAAAAATTCTATTTTCTTAGTAGATGAATATGGGGGGAATCTTTTTATCATAATTTTTGAGAATTTGGCCGCAAAATAGCAATAGCAATCTATTGATGCCAGGAGCCACTTTTATTAAAAACAAACAAACTCAAATCCCTAGGACATCAAAAAAATGTTTAACCGCTTAAAAAAACAAACAAACAGTGGAAGAGTCCTTAAAAGAGAAAAAAAAAAAAAGACTAAATATAACAAGATGGACCCATATGTCTGGTCTGTGATTGAAGACTGTCAACTTTATGGGATAGTTGAAAGGTGGAGTCTTTCATTTTAGTTTGAGGAGGCAAGCACATGATGAGGGGGCCACCAGGGCATGTATTCCATGGATGTTTGTTCAATGCACATTATTATACCAGGTCTAGGAAAGAGCTTGAAGTGACTATGCCCTCTCTTTTTCAATTTTCTGTTTGTGAATTTGATGTCTTCACCTTATGACTGACAGCGAAATTTCTCTCTCTCATCTATCAGGGATTCTGGGAAGCCAAAAGTTGTTTATTTTTAAAAGGAATGTAATAACGGTTATTTGAAGAAAATGATTGAGGTGATTGCATTCCTGGGCAGGCAGGCAAACCACATGTCTGAGGTACTTTTTAATCCAAGATTTCACGGATTCTGGAGACATCACACTCCCCTTATTCTTTCAAGCTGGCTTTTTATTTATTTATTTATTTTGAGGAATATTAGCCCTGAGCTAACATCCATGCCCATCTTCCTCTACTTTTTTTTTCCAGGAAGATTAGCCCTGAGCTAACTGCTGCCAATCCTCCTCTTTTTGCTGAGGAAGACTGGCCCTGAGCTAACATCCATGCCCATCTTCCTCTGCTTTATATGTGGAACACCTGCCACAGCATGGCTTGCCAAGCAATGCCATGTCCACACCCGGGATCTGAACCAGCAAACCCCGGGCCACCGAAGCGGAACATGCGCACTTAACTGCTGCACCACCAGCTGGCCCCAATCTTCCTCTACTTTATATGTGGAATGCCTGTCACAGCCTGGCTTGATGAGCGGTGGGTAGGTCCGCACCTGGTATCCAAACTAGTGGACCCCGGGCCATGGAAACAGAGCACTCGAATTTAACTGCTGGGCCACCAGGCCAGCCCCTCATGGTGGCTTTGTGAACTTTGAATCAAGTCACATGTAAAAGAGGTGAGGAGTAGGCCCAGAAGGGAAAAGCCGTATCAACTGAAATTCTCTAATTGTCCTTTTGAGAACATTTTAAAAATCATAATTTAACCAAGGCAATAACACTACAAATATTTTTGAGATAATTAAAAATTGTCTTCTGTACTCTCTACCTGCTTTACTGAGGCCCCTTATGACTTCCAAACACCCCACTCTCCCTCTACTCCTTTTCCAAACAAACAAACCCTGTGTCTTCATGTTTCTACTTGGGTACTGGAGCTGTCCTTTTCCTCCTCGGTCCCTTTTAGGGCTTTTTCTGTCCCACCTCTCTGGAAAAATTATGTGACTCCTTGGCTAATCTGATAAACTGATTCAAGCTGAGGTGTGGCAGTCTTTTTCTATTAAGAGTCTTACCGGAAAAAAAAATAATTGAGAATCATATAAATTAAAAGCAACTGAATTTAGTTGCTTTATTTATTTAGAAGACTACATAAAAATTTAAAATTCCATATAAGGAAAAAATGTCTATGGACATTAATTATTAAATTCCCACAATTCTTTGAAATATATATTGCTGTGTCCATTTTGCTGATGTGGAAATGGAGGCTTAGGCATATCGAAAGATTGCTCAAGGTCCTGGATTCAAATCCAGATTAATTGCAAAGCACACGCTCTTAACTGCCATGCCTCAGTGCCTCCTGTTATAGATCCTGGCTCTGAGAGATTTAATAGAATAATCTTTCCTGGGCAGCTTGAAAGAGCAAGGGCATTTTACCATCCTGGTTCTTGACAGCCAACATTAAAACAGCACATGTTTATGACCGTGGCTGTGCGGGAACAGTTAGCAAATGACTTGCTTTTGATAGCTGGTGGTTTACCCATTTAAGCAATTTTTAAATGTGATGGGAATTTTTTCTTAAGTGTATTATGTAATGTCTTGCCTCTTAAGCTGGATATTCTAACCATAACTTAGCCATTAGCCTTTCCTTATATACTCAAGGTTCACCAATGTGAACATTAGCTACAGTTAACGAGACTATAAGACAGCAATGCCCTCAGGACTGTCGAAGTACATAGGGCTGTTTTTAACCTACATTTTAAGTGATCCCAGACTACTGTGCTATTTGAGTTCTTGTGTCTGCTTTTCATAGATTTTTCTGCCACAATGTCAGCCTCTTGGTTACTGATTCTCGATGCTATTAGTACCTGTCTGTATTAGTTCTTCTTTGCTTCCTTAGATTTGCTATTTATAATCTGTGGTGGATGTGAAACCAAGATATTTAGGCATATTTTGTCTGAAAAAAAGAGTAAATATTCACTGAATGGCCAAGGGGGAAGGTGAATTTTAGTGAATGGTATTTATAACATCTATTTTAACTTGCTGATTTTCTGGATCAATAATTGAGATGGCTAGTTAATCAATGTACTAGTATTACCTGTTGGCACCTGCCTGCCCACAACCCCTTTAAGGGAAATGGTCCACTTACCACAGCCCCTGCTTCTTAGGTGGCCATGCTTTGCCCTATTTATTCATGATCCCCCCTCTACCCCCCATATCACACGCACTGCTTGAGACTGGGTGAGTGGAGCACCTGACCCAAGGGCAACCAGACCACAGACTGGCCAATGATCATGAGACAAGAGCTGAGCTTAGCCCATCCCAACTCTGAGGCATCTGAATTGGGAAACGCATTGAAGCAAGTTGATTAGGGGTGATACTTGAAACAGAAAGTTCATGAGGTAGAGTTGTGTTTCATGGGGCCGTGACATATTGTGAGCCATCTAAAGTGATGAAGCAGCAGAACCTCTAAGAACGCTGATTGGAAGAAGGAGGAGAAGGAAGCAAGTGCCTGGAGAGAGGCAGAGATGCTCTGCAGTCAGAGAGAGAGAGAGAGAGAATGATGAGATTACTCCAAACACCATTTTTCTTGAGGCAATTTGAGTGAGTCTCTGTGTCTTTTACTCAAAAGAAGCTAACTATAAAAATCAATTTCTTGAGAGCTGTTAGTGTAACTTCCTATATTTTCTGGACCTTGTGCAAGCAGAAAAACACAAATAATTTAACTATACAAGAGAAATAACAGACTATGACATGGAGACACTTAAGGTCAGAATTAACATAAAAGACATGGATGGGTGAAGACAAAGATGATAGCTAATAATTATGCCAAAACAGAGGACCAGTATCCTATTATAGATTGAATAGTCAACCTGTTAACACAGAAGCAAAAATGAAATATAAAACAATCAGAAGAAAGCCCTTGAGCCCTGCTAAGTTTCCTTTTTAATTAAGCAATTACAACCTGTATTCAACTCCTGGTTACCTCTGTGTGTGTGTGTGTGTGTGTGTGTGTAAGGGGAGCATCATATTGGGGGAGGGGAGGGATGTGACCATTCCCCTGAGGTCCTACAATAGCCTGTGTGAAGAGGCACAGCTGTACAGGAGCTCCCATGGGGGCTCCTTGGGGACGAAAGCAGACTAGAGGCAGACAGTTACAGAAATGAGCCAAACAAGAGGCCAAGACTCATCTCTCACCCATTCTTGGTGGCTCTGGAGAATGTGGCTCAACTGATGCTTTGTCACTTCCGCAGAGGTTAGCAAGGCCCACTGGAGGTCCTCTGAACTCTGTTCTTACACCATACGGCAGCCAACGTAAGGTCAGAAAATGGTGGACACACATCTTCCCGTGCATCACACATTACTCAAAACCTCTGGCCTCCTGGGACTTCTCAGCAATTGTCCTGGCCTCATGCACAAGGCTAGGCAGAGGCAGATGGGGCTTCCATTCCATCCAGGTGATGGCCAGTGTCCCAAGAGAGTGTCTTGCTGGAACAGAGAGGCAGAAGTCAGGCTGAAAGGAGGACAGGGTTGTCACAGAGAATGCAGAGAATGGATCAAACCGAAGGGCTGGGAAAGATGATAATCAAAAATGAGAAGCAAGATGGATAGCTAGGAGAGGTGAGAACAGCACACCAAAGTGCTAGGTACCCAGGGCCCAATTATGCAGGTCTGTATCTGGAAAACAGAAAGGCTCTGCTGGGAGGCAGCCACCTAAAGGAGTCAGGGAGGGAGCAGGCTGAAACTCTGTAACTTCCAGACACCAAATTCTCTGCCTACGGTAGGTAGTGAAGAGAGAGGGATAAAAGAGGAAAGAGAAAGAGAAGGGATGTGGGATGGGGAAAACAAGTTGGGCAGAGAGAGGAGGAGAGAAAGAGAGAGAAGGAGACTATTTAAGACAATATAACTAAAGTTGACAAAATGTGGCCCAGGCAATTAATATCTTCCCCAGAAAATTTCCTTCCTTCTGATAACAACACAAAATCACTACAAAAACCTAAAAAGTGCTTGAAACAAACAAGAGGGGTTTATGAGACCATAATTAACAAGTTATCAACCTTTGGTCTAGATTCTGGAAACTAAACTTGCACTGCTGACGGTGGCTTCACTAATTCCCCCTTGAACCCTGTGTCAACAGATCTTTTAAAACTGAACCCTGATACGACATTAACTGGAGAGGGGGGCAGTGTGACTGACATGCCTGCCTCAGGGACTCCGAGAGTCCTCCTTGCAGGAGGATTGCTAAGTGATTGCTGAGTGAGGAGACTAAGGAAAACCGCTCCCCTGGCAAACACCGACATGAGAGAGGACAGAGGTGTGTGGGCTCCTCCCCCAAGACATGTGGTCACAGGGCTCAGCTCCCGGGACCTTTAGAGGCATCTGGCCCACCTGACCACTCCCTCCTTCCTGAAGCATTTCTTTTCTTGGCTCCTAGGATGTTACACTTCCCCTGCTTTTTCTCTTCTTCCTTCAGTCGTAGCGGCTCTTTCTCAGAGTCCTTTTTCTTTTACTTTTATTAGGCAAAATTTCAAACATGTATAAAAGTAGAGAAAATAGCGCAACGAAGTCCCACATGTTCCATCACTGAGCTTTAGCACTGATCAACTCATGGCCTATCTTGTTTGTCCTAGACCCCACCCACTTTCCTGCTCCCATAGGTTATTTTAAATAAATCCCAGTTATCACATTGACTGTTATGTGCATCTCTGAAGACTCGATTTTTAAAATCATAACCACAATTCCATCAATCACACTCCCCCAAATCAACAATAACTCCTTAATAGCATCAAATATCTAGTCAGTGTTCACATTTCCCTAGTTGTCCATTATATAGTCTTTCTCGTGTATTTGTTTGAATGGAGATCCAAATGAGGTTCATACATTGCTATTAATATGTCTCTTAAGTGTCTTTTAATTTATACTCTCTTTTAATTTATACTTTCTTACAATTTTTCTGTTGAAGAAACTAGGTTGTTTATCCTATAGAATTTCCCACAAGCTGGATTTTGATGATTATATCCCACGGTTTCTTTAACATTTAGTCTGTCCCTTTTATTTTCTATAAATTGGTCATTAGACCGAGAGGTTTAGTCACATTCAAGTTGTACTTTTTGGCAACACTTCATAGGTGGCATTCGAAGTATGTAATGTATGGTCGAATCTTTTTACAATGTCAGAAACCATTGGCGGTCATTGCCTAATGATTAATTCCATTAATTCAGTAGCAAGTCGCAAAATGGTGGTATCATTCCTCTCTCATTTACTGGTTTCAGGAAAGGAAACTTCCTTCGTCAGCTATTTGGTGACCCTGAGGTATAGCTCATATGAGAAAGTCAGCCTGCCTGCTTCTCCCCAGCACCACTGCAGCTAGCTGAGTGACCGTGGGTCAGCTCATCTCTGAACTCGTTTTCCCATTTACAAAATGAGAATGATCACATTACCTAACTCAGAGAATCGCTGTAAAGCTTAAAGGAAATAACACTTGTAAAGTTCCTGACACGCAAGCATTTCACAGATACGAACTGCTATCCTTATTTTCATTGTTAGGATGAGGATTTCCTAACCAGCACTCAGAGAACACAGCACAAGGATGCTGAGCTGGTTTGGCTTTTTATCACTTGTTATTACCACAGGCTATTGCAGCCATCAATAGAGTCGTTCCCAAGAAGGAGATCCATGCCTCCACCCAGCGCTTCTTCCTGATGCTCATGACAGTGCTCAAGTCTGCTCTGCAGAGAGGGCCGGCAGGAGACCCCAGGAGTCGGTGATGGAATCAGAGGAAGGCAAGTACCCAGGTCACTGGGGGCCTGGGCAGTCCTGCCTCTCCCAGAGAAGAGCTGTAGAAGGCAGAAAGGGTTAAATGGGGCCGTTTTAGCAAGATCTCTAGTCTAAGATGCCCATTCTTTGGAAACTTCTATTGGGAGTATATTTATTCTTCCTCTGGTTTTGGCAAGTCAGTAAATTAATTTAACCCTGTTGTCAGAACAGTTGGTTGCTCATTTGTAACGACAGGAATTTTATGAGGCTTTGTAAAAACCACTCAGGCATATTTAGGGTCTAAAAGCATTTGTCTCAAAATTGGCTCTGAGTTTGATTTCCGTATTTCCACGCATATTAAATCTTTATATTGCCACTTACATCCTCTTAACGGTCTCCACTTGGTGGAGGATTCTGGAGTCTTTGGTAGAAGTTATCAAAGTAAGAAGATGTTTGTAAGTCAATCTACGTCTGTTGTAAAGGTGAATCTTATTTTAGCGGCTTAACACCAAAAGTTGAGTTTCTGAGTTTTTAGAAAGAGTCTGTACTCTCCAGCCTTTACTTAGAAGAAGACTGAGACAGCTGGCATGGCCTGTAGGGAGACAATATCCACAAAGGGCACGGCCTATGGCTTTTCTCCCATTGAGGACTAGGAATAAAATGATGTTTCCTCAGTATATGCTTGTGTTAAGAGCTTGGATGCTGGGTCAGTCTAAACTTATTAGCTGTTTAGCCTTGAGAAAGCGACTTAACCTTTCTGAGCCTCAGTTTCCCTGTCTGTAAAATAAGATAATAAAAGTTGTTGTTGTTACGAGGATTAAATGAGATAATGCAGGTGAAACACTGAGCACAGTGCCTGGCAAATTTTAAGGACTTGATAATTGTTGGCTATTATCCTTATTTTAATTATTACCAGACTCTGCCTGGCTGGTCAGATATTATATCACAATTTTTGTTTAAAACAATATTTGGTTGGAATATTACTCAACAATATGAAGGAAGAAACTCTTGGTATATAGAACAACTTAGATGGATCTCAAGGGCATTATGCTGAGCAAACAAAGGGCAAATTCAAGGGCCGTATGATTTCATTTATATAACATTCTCAAAATGATAAAATTACGGAGATAGAGAACATATTAGTGGCTATGGGGTAACATTAGGGATGGTGGGAGGGGGGTATGTGACTATAAAGGAGTAGTAAAAAAACCAATATTTAGTGTTTGCATTATTAAGTCTAAATATAGCTCATAGCTGAGCCACGCAGTGTACTATGATTACATTTCCTTTCTTGTGCGATATTTTTCCTCTAGATTTAAAAATTGCCTTATATCTTACTTGTTTTGGTTTGCCATTTACCTAATACTAATTCTTTCCAAACTCTGTCAGAGCTGTGAAATCCCCCTTAATGCTGTTAGATATATTAGGAAACCAATCAGTTCCATTGTTTTTCTTGGAGACATCCCTCTTGAAACCGTCTGCCAGCTCCAAAATGCACTCACTGTGCTCTAGGCTGTTTGCATAGGAAAATATCTGGTAGTCTATATACCAAAGTCTTAAATTGTTGTTTTTACAGGGTGCTGAGATTTCAGAATATGTAAGTTTTTTTCCTCCCCAAAGCCCCAGTACATAGTTGTATACTCTAGTTGTAGGTCCTTCCGGTTCTTCTATGTGAGCCACCACCATCGCATGGCCACCGACAGATGAGTGGTGTGGTTTTGTGCCTGGAAACTGAACCCGGGCCACCAAAGCATAGTGAGCTGAACTTTAACCACTAGGCGATCAGGGCTGGCTCTATGTAATTTTTTTTTTCTTATCTGTATTTTAAGATTTTGCTGCAAATAACTTGCATTACTTGTGTTATGACATCATTATATCCCTTATCATGGAAAAAGGGAGGAGGGCATACAGTCCAGAAAAAAAATAAATTTCTAACTTTTAGCTATGTGAGCACACACATGGAATCCTGGGGAATATTCAGTCAGGCCTATATTCCTCTCCCACTGATACGGTCTCTACACAGTGGTAATTGAGGGTCTAATAGTGGCTCATCTGTGTCTTAGTCTTGGCCCTCTCTTTGTGCACGAGGGCAGGGCTCTAGTGCTAGACTCTTGGTGGGTACCACAAGATCACCCATCATTCAATAGCAACCACTGACAACAGCCTCTCATTCCCACCCTCTCTCATTTCCCTCCTCCAAATCCTTTAGACATTTTTAGCCCCTTTCTCTCCCACCCCCACCCAGGCTGTACTCCCAGTTGTTGGTCAGTCAGTAAAGTTTAATCCTGCAGCTGGCTGGGGAGGAGAGACGTAAAGGAGCTTCAGATCTCGAAGCTGGGAGAAGGCAGGATAGAGCCTCACAGAGGCCTGGCCTCCGAAGGGAGTGTTTAAAAGATAAGCAGACCTACCCCACTGCTAAGTTTAACCTCATTCTGATTCTCACACCTTCTTAGACCCGAGAGTGTCTTATCTCCTTCCAGGCTTGCATTATTTTTACAAAAGGCGACCTTCTCTTAGGTACCACAAAAAGAGGCAGAGAGGAAAGTCCACCAAACTTAGGTAAAAGGAAGCAAAAAAAAAGTTTGGGGGTGAAAGGGAGGAGGCCTCTCATGTAGGCAGAGGGGCGAGCTCTACAGGGCACCCTTTCTGTCAAAATGGAGCATGACTCTGCGAGCGCTCCCGGGGGACCCACAGGAGGGGCGAGGCACTGCCCCTCCCCCCACATGAGAGGCACCCCCAGCTTCACATTGAAGATGCACTCACTCCTTACAAGCTCATGTGGGTGTGTGTGGAATCAGAAGCATGTGTATGTGCAACAAATTCTAAAGAAAAGAGCTTTAAAATTCAGTGTGTCAGGTGGAATGAAGTCTTGTCGCCTCAGAAATTCTAGGGCAAAACCCACCAAACAAACCATCGAGAACTCTCAGTGATTTCTCTTGTGATTTCTGCAGTCTGCTGCAGATTTGCTGTGTGGATTTGCTGGCTTCCAGTAAAACAAAAATATGTTTAACAGGCCCCCAAATTCCCCTGGCTGGATTTGTTTTACTTTCAGGAGCAAAGTCATTAAATGATATTTCAGGTAAGTCTCACATTTCCTATCTCCTATAATCTCTCAAGGTTCTTGAGTATATTAAAAAACACTTCCCAGGAACATTATAAGAAAAACGATCTAAAGTACAGCTCACCATATAATGGGATTTTTTTTCTATGTCCGTCCCATAGTTCCTTTTAACAAAATATCATTATTCAAGTACAGACGTCCCTGGGAACCCCTTGGCATATGAGAGTGTTTTGAATTTGCTAATTTGATTTAAGAAACAGGTTGGGTAACCTATGTAGAAGACATATCAAACCTTCACTTAATATGTGGTATATTTCCTTAAGTGCGTGAAAGACCTTAGAAGTTCTTAATTTAATCAAGATTATTCACCTTGGCAAGATACGCCTGTACAGAGAGCCAGCAGTGATGAATGAAAGAAGTCTGTGTATTTGCATAAGGCAAGAAGAGCTGAGATTTTACCGTGGAGCCAGAACAAGAGCTGAGGACAGTCCCAAAATCTCGTTATTAGAAGCAGAGACGGAGAGCAAATCTTTTCAGCATAAATTAAAAATTTGGAAAGAGTCTCTGTATTAGGATCATCTCTGTCTCTCTGTCTCTCTCTGCTCTGGCATTTAGCCACTTGCATAGACAAATTGTTAACAACAACAACAACAAAATGGCTCTGCTGAAACATTCAGAGTTTTCATTAAAAATCCCAGTAAATTCGAGCGTTATGGGAAAATATATGAATCACAGGGAAGAGTTGAGCTACTCATTATTTCTTTAGGGGTTTTTTTGTGCCAAAGATGGAACAATGTTGCTAAATAAAGAGACCTTAGGCCCCCCATACCTTGGCGACATCTTTGAAGAGAAGATAAAATTCATTTCCTCTCTCCTTCCCCCCATCCCCCTTCCTCCACGCTCTGGAAACTCTTGGAATCTCTAGGAAAGGCTTAATCTCTATTCTTTTTCTGAATTTTAACAAAACCGAAATCTCCTGGTCTTCACCCTACCTTTTTTTCCTATCTTGCTTTCATGTTAAAACATTCTTTTCTGTGAGGATACAAAAAGCAACGCTAAATTGGGGTTATCTCTGTGGAAGCAGGTGGGGGCAAGACGGGACTTCTACTTTCAACTTTGCTCCCTTTGGCACTATTAAAATTTTGTTTTACTATAAGCATATGCTACTTTTATAATTTTTAAATATTTTTTTTCTGATTACAAGTATGTATGTTTATTGTAGATAATTTGCAAAATAGGGAAAAGCGAAAAGGGAAAACTCAAAGCCATTCCTGCCCTTGGCTGTGCCTGGTAAGCCACGTCTACACTGAGTGGATGCCCCTCAGGATCTCCCAGGAGGGACCCTCCCGGCATCTGTGACGGGGTGGGAAGGAGGAGAAGGATTGGACCCCCGGCTGAGGAAAGGTATCTTTGGGTCTAGATAATTTTTATAATCTCCCAACCAATCCACCTTTTTTCAACTTCCCCCACACTCGTGCCCACCTTCCTTGAGACTTTCTGGGGTTCTGAGGAATAAACTGGATGCTTCCAGTTCCCCCACAGCACCCTGTCCCCTAGGCACTTACCAGGCATCTTTTTGGTGTGTCAAGTCAGTTAATGCTCATCTGTTTCCTTTTGGGCTTCTAAAATTTGTTGACATCTCTAATGTGCTGTTTCTCCTCTCCTGTTCTTTACCCTCATGGGCTTTGGTCTTTTTGATCCTTTTAACGTAATTCTGTAGGGTTTTCCAAGGGAGCAGAGGTAAACGCACGTGTTCAACTTGCCGTCTTTAACTAGGGGTGCCCATACACTGTTCGAGATCTTTTATGATATTTTGAATGACTGCATAATAACTCTTGCATACAAATATACTATAATTCATTTAACCTTATCTTAAGGTACATTTTTGCCTGCATTATTTATTTCCTTAAGATAAAAAATTAAATGTGGACCTGTTGGATGTGGGAATATGAGCCATTTAAGACTCTTTGCAGGCACTCCCCACGTTGGAAGGCCACCCGTTTTCTATTCCACCAGAGGTTTACGGAAGCGCTCCCTTCTCTGTCCTCTCTAGCCCGCCATCTCCCTTGATGCTCCACTTTCTCTTACATCGCTTCTCCTTGAACAGTGGTCCTCAATTCTGTTTGATTTTACTTCTGTTTGGCTGCTGTTCCCTACACAAAGCTCTTCTGGGCCTCAGGGAACCGGCTTCTTGCTCTGAGCTCACCTAACCAGGATCAGAATGTACTGCGGAAACACTCTGCAGGGCTCCCTTCCAGTAATGTTTTGCATTTTGCATTTAGCCTGAATTTCCATTTTGGCTCTTCTGTATAGGAAGCCTCATCAGGATGCTGGTCCTTTGCTTTTCAGCCCCGTTACCTCTGCAGCTTATGCTGTGGTATTCTCTCTGTTCATCTACTTGGTGGTGGAATGAATATGTGTGCCTTCATCTTATTAGCCTGTATCTCAGAATCTCTTAGGCAGTTGCATGACTAAATCTGCCTATGATTTTGTTGGTCTACTCTCAGTAAAAAGAGCTTGCTTGAAAACTAGACGAGATCTGTGTATAGATACAATCTCCCTTGCCAGAAACTTGCTGAGCAAAATGCTCAAGCTGCTACGTTTTTCACTGCCTATTTGAGGGAGTTCACTGGTTTGAGTGTATTTTGGGGCTGGGTGGTGCACAGTCCATGTTGGGCTCGCCCTCTCCTGGTTCCAGACAGCACATGGAATCCCTGAGGACATTCTAGCACATTCTAAAGCCTGACCGTAAACAACCTGAAAGTCTTCCTCAGGGGTGGAGGCCTGTGTTCCTAGTTCCATTTATTCTTCCAGTAAAGAATGTACCCCCAATACTGCATCCATTAATACCTGTAGTCACAGAAACACAGCACTAATTTCAGTTTTGGGTGATAACATCACAAAAGTCAAAAGATGGGGATTAGACTCCACGAAATTCTCTCTATGCCTTTTTCTTGCTCTTTCTTTTTATAAGTCTTTCTGTCATTTCATATTTTCTTTCCCTGCCTATTTTTGGACACGTGTCAGCTTGGCTATTTCTATTGTTCACGCTAAATACCTATTTCATTCGCCTTTTCATTCTTCTCTCTCATTAGTTTTCTACGCTTCTTTCCCTCTTCTTTAACAGTTATAATATAGAATACTTCTACCATTTACATTTTTGCTCTGTATCTTGAATAGTTGTCCATTTCCAGATCTATATTTTCAATAGTTTTCCATTCTCAATTTTAAAGGAAGATGACTGAAGTCTTTTTATGTCTTTCTCTTTAAAATATAAATGACTTTTGAGTCATTTGGTTTTTGGCTGAATTTTTTTCCCCCTGTGGGTCAGTGTCACCTGGTGGCAAGTTTTCTGGATACAGCAAAGCATTCCTTGACTCATGTTTCCAAGATGCTATGAAGATTCTGCTATTTATCCTAGTCTTTTCTAAATGTCCATATATCCTTCTTGGTCATTTGAAAAGTTGTTGTTTTTTTTTTTTCTGCTTTATCTCCCCAAACCCACCCTGTACACAGTTGTATATCTTAGTTGCATGTCCTTCTAGTTGTGGGATGTGGGACGCCGTCTCAACGTGGCCCGACGAGCAGTGCCATGTCCGCGCCCAGGATCCAAACCCTGGGCCGCCGCAGCAGAGCGAGCGAACTTAACCACTCGGCCACGGAGCCGGCCTCCGAAAAGTTTTATTATTAACATAAAAATAAGACATATTTCAAATATAGATCATAAAAATAACAGCCAACATTTATCGAGCACCAGGTACTCTTCTTGGACTTCTTGTAATCACCAACTTTGAGCTTGACTCAAATGTCCCTTCTCAGTGAGGCCTTCTCTGGCCACCCTATCTAAAATGTCTGCCTCCTTGAACTTCCTATCTCTTTCGCTTTATTGTTTCTTCTCAGTCTTCATTCCTAGTTAACATACGTATGCTTTTCATTATTTAGCTTCTTATTTCTCTCTCGCTGGAACATATGCTTCCTGAGGACATAGGCTTTTGTGTTGCTTCGATCATTGCTATTTATCCAAGCACCTAGAACAGTGCCTGGCACATAGTAGGCCCTCAGTGAATACTTGTTGATTGAATACATGAACTCACTTAATCTTCCCCACAACCCCATAGGTATCTGCAATTATTATCCCCATTTTAAAGATGAGAAAACTGAGTCACAGCACAGATAGGTAACTTGTTAAGGTTACACAACTTGGAAGTGGAAGAGTTGGTACCCTAACCCCAGCAGTCTCATTCCTCAGTCCTTATTCTTAACTAACAGTGCTCAGGTACCCACTATCCACATTTATTATTTTTTTTAAATAATTTAAGGAAAAAAAGCTACAGAAACAGTTGAAGCACCCTCTTTACCCTTCCCAGCACTGATCCCTTCCAGCCTCCTCAGACGTAACCACTGTCCTGACGCTGCTGTGTGTCCTTCCCGCCTTCAGGTGTCCACTTTACTGTTGGAACCATCTTCCCAGTGGCTTCCGAGGCGCTGGAGAGAGCAGTGCGTGGAGGCAGAGAGGATCCACATAACTGAAAACTCCCCAAATCCATCCTCAAGTAAAGGATTGACTGCTTTTGTTCCTTTCACTTGCCTATTATTATTTTTTTCCTTTTGTACTTACAGACACTCATTTTCCTAGCTGAAAATAGAAAACCTTATCAGATTGGAATAACAGTCCTTCTTGCTGTAGTTTTTTTCCCCAAAGACGGGATGAATTTGAGCCTCGTCAGAAAGCCATCTGCTGTGTACGCACAGACCTATTCAGAGCCAGAAAAAGAAAATGAAGGAGGGGGAAAGCCCTGGCTCACTCATTTAAACCCAAGAGCTGTGGCCTTGAACTCTATGCCTTTGACAAAGGCTGACCATGGGGCAGCATGCACTGACGGGGAACACAGGGCGTGAGGAGTGATGCATTGTGCACAGTGATCTTGTAGAACTTTGCTGCCGACAAAGAAAAGACGCTTAATGAACACAGAAGGCTCCAAGCCCGGCCCTCTGAGTCTGTGCCAGTTTTCCGTGGAAAATGGCCATTGGACTTGTGGTCTGCAGCCCATCTCATCGTTGCCATCGCCTCTACTGGTTATATTTAACTCGTTGTTATCCTGTTGGGTCAGACCTCGCCATCTTGGTTCAGGACTGTCGTGGAAAGAGGCTGCAAGGTATTCAGGGGACGCTTCGTTCAATCCGCAGAGCTCCTCTTGCAGCCCTAGGGAACACTCACATTTGCTGTTGCAGATCAGCAGCACTTATGCCAGGGAGTCTGCTGAAATTCTTCATTCTTCGCCCTCCTTGACACACCACAGCAAAAACTAAATTGCAGTATGAAAGCCCGGGTCCAAAATCAAGTACGTTCATATTCTTGAGAACATTTAAATACTATTTTTTCCAAATCAATTTTTAATATCTTTATTTTTTATAAGCCCAAAAGTAGCATAGGCTGGTTGTAAAACACTTAAATAATATGTCAACATATAACTTAGAAAGTTTAAGACCTCTTGTTGTTTCACCTCGTAGATAATTGTTAACAGCTTGATGTATCTTCTTCCAGATTTTTTCACAACCCGCACACTTTTTGTTTATGTAAAACTCTGTCCTTCCCATCACAGTTACTCTCCGATTTCACCTCTTGTTATGCATTTCACGTCTTTCTCTTCCCTATTGTAATCCCGTGAGCATGAGACCCTGTCTGTCTTATTTAGCTGTTGTACCCGCAGCGTCTACACAGTGCCTGGCACGCTACCGGCGCTCGCTATAAACTTGCTGATGAATGGTTCTCACTCTGGCCTTGAGAAGCAGGCAGGACGGGTTCTATAACAGCTGTTCTCTGATAAAGAGACCGGCTCAGAAATGATTCATGACTTGTCCACGGTCACAGCTATTAAATAGTGGAGCTGAGTCTCAAACCAAAATCAAGTCGGTTTTGATTCCAAATCAAGAGCTCTTTCCAGCAAAGTACATCTTCCCCTTAATAACTGCCAGGAAATCGTGACCACGTCCCCAACCGGAGGCTTACCTGCGTCCAACCTACTCCAGTGTCCATTTCACATGGAGGAGGGACACGTTCTGTTTAGACATTTTTGAGTTAGAAGTGAATGATTGAAAGAGGGAAGATTACCCTTCATTATTTCAGGAGGTGAAACAGCGCTCAGGGAGCGCCGTGTGAGAGGCTTGCTGAGTAAACTCTTCAAACCCGGAGTTCAGTGCTGTTTGGCCCTGCTGACAGAACTGTGGGCCTCTCTTAACGCTTGGCTCGCTCCCACACCCCCGGGCTCAGGGCTGCATATGATTAGCTTCCAAGAGCATGGGCGAGCGTGGCTCTCCATGGTGGTCACTAGAGGTGAGGGTCCGATGTGCGTCCTGCGGTGCAGAGACTCCATGGGGCCAGTGACTGCAGAATGGCATTTATGGCCAAACGCTCAAGGCTGGCCGAGGAGTCACGGAACTGTGACTGGGCCAGGGTCCCACACGTGTGACTCCTGGGAAGAGACTGACCTCCCAAATGACTCTCTTTGGTGGGGTAATCTTTTTCTCCTTTTTTGGCCGCTCTTATATAGAACTTAGCTCCTTTATTTTCAGAGGGAACAATTTTCTTCAGGGAGGAACTGTGCCAATTCTTCAACATTGCATTGTAACTTAGAGGACCTTTGTCTTTCTTCCTTGTTTTGATTCTTCATTAAGCCAGTTTCAGTTAGTCGTTCTGATGTAGAATAGCTGAAGGCAGTCCTTTCAACACATCCCTTTAATCATGAAAAAAGAAGTCTGTTTTCCCTTTTCCATTTTTTTCCTCTCTCTCTTCTGATCCCTTCCTCTCTTTTTCTTCCCTGCCTTCTTCCCCTCTTCCTTGCTCTCTCCTTCTTTCTCTCCCTCACTCCTGCTCCTCTTTTCTTCCTTCTTATATACAGCATTAAAAAAAAATACTGTTTTGTAAAGTGCTTTGCTCATAGAAGACATTGATTCTATGTTTTTTTCCAAAAATAGTATGCAAAACTGATTTAACCAGATACTAAAATGTCTTTATAAGTCCTGGTTATTAAAGCAACGAGATTAGATGACCAGAACATGGAAAACACTATAAAATTTAAATATAGTTCCAAGTATATATGGGAATTAAGTACATTATAAAAGTAACATTTTTCAAATCAATAGAGAAGATGGCCTATTCAATAAGTGGTGGTAAAAAAAACACTGGCTAGCCATTTGTAAAAAGTAGGCCTGGATCTAAATCTCATCTCTTATATCAAAGTAAAATCCAGAGATATCATCAAAAGTTCATGTAAAAAATGAAACCATAAAAATAGTAGAAAAATAAGTGAAAATTTTTATCATTTTGTGATGAAGAGACCTTTATAAGTATAACATAAGGAAATTTAGAATAGAAAGTATTGGTAGATTTTGCAATATAAAAATTAAATCTTCTGGGGCCAGCCCCGTGGCTGAGTGGTTGAGTTCACACGCTCTGCTTTGGCGGCCCAGGGTTTCGCTGGTTCAGATCCTGGGCATGGAGAGGGCCACAATGAGGTGGTATCCCACATGCCACAGCTAGAAGGACCCAAAACTAAAATATACAACTATGTACTGGGAGGACTTGGGGAGAAAAAGCAGAAAAAAAAAAAGATTGGCAACAGTTGTTAGCTTGGGTGCCAATCTTCAAGAAAAAAAAAAAATTAAATCTTCTCACAAAAATAAATGTACACTTGAAAGGTTGAGTGATAGAGGACAAATTATGAAAATACTTATACTTGCATAACATTAATATCCTCCATATACACAAAGCCTTCAGAAATCAATAAAATTTGGTTATCATAGATGTGGGACAATTTTTACATTTTTCTTTACAGTTTTATATACTTTTGATTTTTTTTACAGTATTGTTGCTACATTAAATCCGTTATCAGTTTTAAAAAACATTTTTTAAAAATGTAAATGGGCATTTTTTTAACATTTAAATCTAAAGCCCAAAATAATTTTCCCAGAACTGCTGATGGTTCTGCTTTTCAATATTAATCACTACACTTAGCTTTCAATATACTCATGTAGTAAGATAACACCAACTAAAAAAAATAAGATACGTGGGAAAGAGTGGGAAAAAGTCATAAGACAAAAGAATTTTAATATGAAATTTAAACATAGGCAGACCCTACATTGAGACTATTTGTTCTTTCAAAACCTGATTTGAATCTAAATCTTTGGCTTAAAATTTGGCCTTTTTTTTTTAAGGGTAAGAGTCCATTGAACAAAAGCCCTTGCACTCCTCGCATAGTTATTTTTAGTGCTTAGGTCTTTTCTTCCTAATACAGAGTGTTTTTCCCCCTCTCTCCTTTTTCCCCATGACATCTAAGTTATACCATTAAATAAAATGTATGATTTAAATTTCAATTTTCCTGAAGCCACGGAGAGAATTAAAGGGATCATACAGATGAGCGATTTCATTGAATGTCACTTCACATAAATTTACATAAAGCTGCAAAAATTTACACAGCCTGTAAAAATTCTTCTGAAGGAGGGGAAGAAGGGGGAAGATGTATATTTATTGAGCACCTACAGTTTGTCAAGCCCTGGGTTGGACTGCTGCACTTACATCATCTCGTTTAATCCTTAGAGCCAAGAGCTGAGGTCAGCATTCTCACCCTCATTTTATAGATGAGGGAGCAGACTCTGAGAAATGAAATGATTTGCTGGAAATCACACCCACATGATCCAAGCACCCAGGCACCTTTTCCCTGAACCCATGACCTTTCTCCAACGTACGTATGGTCTATTATATGAGAGAACTCATACAGTATAAGTACCAACGTGGTCCTGGAAGTCCTTTGGTGGTGTCTCCAGTGGTCTGCAGACTACAGACACTTCCTCTCGGCTGCTCTGAGGCATCCACGTCCCCTTGCCCTGCTCACGCCCCCGTGAGGAGCATCCAGTTACTGCTGCCCATGCTCGGAGCCCAGCGGGGCATCTTTGACCTCAGCCAAGGCCACGGGAGTCCTGGCTCCCCTCATTCAGAACCCGACCACTAGCAGCTGCTGGCTTCAGTGACACTTGTGTTTTGTGTTGCTTCTTTGTTTTATTTGCCCCTATGCATGTCTGATGCCCGGAGGAAGAGCCTGGCAGAGGGGCCCAGCCCTTGTACAAGTGACATAACCTCTCTAACCTGTTTCCTTACCTGGAAAAGGGAGCTATTACTAGTGCACACCCAACAGCATGGGCCTTTAATGATGCTGAGCACAGGGCCAGGTGCCACCTCAGGGCTTCTGCAATGTGAGTGTGGGTCTCACCCCATCTTTGGGTTGCAGCCCCTCAGCCTAGTCTCTGAGGCCCTCAGACCTCGTGGCAGACCTCAAAATCACCCTTTCCTGCTGGCTAGGCCATTGTGTCTGAACCAAATGTGCTTGACTCCTGCCTTTGGGACATATTTTTCCCCAGGCAGCTCCCCTAAGCCCTGGCAGGCCCGCCCTCTCACCAGACCCCGTGGTCATTCTGGGCTTGCCTGGATTCAAAGACCGCCCCAATTTAGGCACAAACTTAATCTGGGGATGCTCTGGTCTCCTAGAGTAACCAAGGGCTGATATGCTCATGCAACCAATGTTGAATTAATTCCTTCCCTTCCAACAGTTTTGCCAGACACTTGTTCCAACAGAAGCACAGTGGCTCGCTGGTGAATGAGCATCATCCGCAGAGCTGCCTACGGGCGGCTGCTTCTCTCTCTGCACATGGGCGCTCCCCGCACGGCCGTCCTCCCGGGGCTAAACGGAGCTGCTGTGAGGAGCCTTCCTCCCAGGTCGTTCTTGCCTCCCTCATCCCCATCCACTTTTCTGAACTTCCTTAGCGGATTGCTGCGAAGTGACAGATGCCAAGGGCTCCCTTTCCCATTACTAGAGGCCTCACTGAGAGCAGGACGGGTAATTCACTGCAAGCTCCGTGCACATCTAGTACTGGCTAGGACTCTGAGAGCCAGAGAGAGGACCCACTTACAAGCGCTCAGCCTTTCCTGCCAAGCCCCAGCCTCATGGCACTGTTGTTTCCCTCAACACACCTGCATTCTTTTGTTTCCAAGCATTGCTCATGCGGTTCCCTCTGTATGGAATGCCTTTCCCCCATCTCTGTCCTTGGAAGTCCTTAACACCTCCTCCACAAAGCTTCCAGACACCCACCACCAGGATGGTCTGCTCACCCCTCTACGTTAGCAATAATATGCTCCTCCACGTGTGCGTGTGAGACCCATGTGTTTTGATCTAACTGGTTTCCTTTGTTATCTTATGTCATTGTACACATTTGAAAAACATTCCGAGAAGAGTTCCTTGCTTCCTCTGACTTCCAAAGGTGAAAATCCCTGATCTAGAGAGGGTTTCATGATTCTGGAGGATGGAGACCAAGCCCTCCATATTGAACTGCCTAGCACACAGTAGGCTCTCCGTGCCTGTGTGTTGATTTGAACTGAGCCAGTGTCGGTGACAGTCCCCACAACCAGTGGTGGCAGCGAGTCCCCAGGCAGCATGTGCTGCTCTGGAAGGCAGCGCATCTGGTATGAAGGCCCAGGGTCATTCTAATTTTACATGTGCTGCTCGGCTGCTCTGCTGACCAGGCCCCAGACCGGCCTTGGGGCTCCTGCGCTGCTGGCCCAGCTATGACCACATCAGGCTGGGGTCCGGCCACGGTGCCACGGTGTGCACACAGCTCCTCAAGGTCACACAGGAGGCTCCAGCTTGGGGCTCAGGATCTCAAGGACCCCATGCAGTTTCAGCAGAATTTCTTTTTCGTTAATTTTTCTTCTTTAGTATCCAAGGAGGAAAATCAGACTCATTGTTCTGCTCTTAATAAAAATAAAATTCAATCTGGAGAAGCTGCAGAAAGCTGGTAGTGTCTGATCAGCTATGCAAGCCGGCTTCTTACTAAAACTGATCAACAGTTACCCAAGCATCCAACAATGATATAACCTGTATGTCCCTAGAAATTCCTCATTACACATTTCACCCCTCCTTGAGGATTTTAGTGAATGGTTCATAGGCAGGGATGTTCTCGGAAAACCACAGGGATCTGACTAATGAAAAGCAAGAAGACAGAGCCAAGAGGGAAAGGGGAGGGGCCGGGTGTCTTTGAGCATCAACTGCATCCCAGACCCTGTATTAGGCATGTTACAAACCTTTTCTCATTTATTCTCATAGCAACCTGCTGGGTTAAGTATGGTGATCCTCACTTTTCAAGTGGGAAAGCTATGGTTCAGAGAGGGTAATAAACTTGTCCAAGGTCACACAGCTATTGAGGAGCAGGGCCAGGGTTGACTCAGCTTTGTCCCACTACAAAGCCTGTGTACTTCCCAAATCTGTCAGGCAGCCTAGGGCAAGCGCAGCTTCAAGCTTGACCCGGATCTCTGGGGTGACAGATGTTTGGTCCTTTCCTCTGAGTCTGTCTGAGTCTCCATGGCCCCTGGTGCTGCCTGATCTAGCCACAGTCCTTGCCGAATGGGTGAAACGTCTACTACTTTGCTGATAGCAAAGTGAGCAACGGGCAAAGTAACTGCCAAGAAGCTGGAGAGCGGGTGGCAGCACTCAGCCAGCCTCCCCCAGAATCACGAAGGACAGAGCCATGGCTTTTCTTAAACCCCCCAATTCCTGACTGTTTTTGCTCCTTGGTGCTGCTGTCCCTTCCAGCCAGCGCCTTTTTCACTCTCTCCTCTAAACATCCCCACAGTGGCTTCCTGTTCTTTTCTCATGTCAACCTGCCCCAGCAGAGGACTTCAGAGATGAATTCTCCCTGACTCCCATGAGGCCTAGAGCGTACCTCTTCCAGAGCTATTTATAGTTTCCAGGAGCCAAAAAGGCTCACCTGTAAGGAATGAATTTCTAACTGTGAAGTCTTTGGAGGAGCTGGGTTAGGTAATCTGAGAGACAGTACGGGAACAGCAGGAGGGCAGGATGTCTCCCTGGGAAGGCCCTGAAATTACATTCGGCGGACAGTTGCCAACACTCAGTCAGATTAGTTCTTGAAAAGGCAGGATCCAGAAGGGAATGCTGGGCTTGGTTCTGTAACCACCAGACCAGTCTTCCCTGAAACCTTTCCTTAGCCTTTTAAATTCCCGGCAGGGTTTGCGCGGAGCCGTTCTCTCCCCCTCTGTTTCGGATCTTTGCCTCTTTGCAGTGGTGCCTCTTCTTTGGCTGCTGACTTGGCTAAGTTGTCCGCAAATGCATGGTGATACCGGGATAAAGGGGTGTCTGACGAGCTGGTGCAGGCCTGCAACTGTGGTGTCTCCAACAGGATCAGCGTCGAGTCAGGCTGGGGCCTCAGGGCAAGACAGAGGCCAACCCTCTGTCCTTCCCCTCAAGGAGGTTCCGGTCTGGTAGGGGTGTGTGTGACTTTAAAACACGTCCACATATTTTTGGTACCCGGAAGTGGAGTGTTGCCATAACGAAAACCTAAAATGTGGAAATGGCTTTGGACCTGGGCCTGTTCAATGAATAAACGGGTGGACGGGTGGATGAAAACAGATAAAAAAGAACATGTTCTGGGAAATGAAATTATTTTGGAACGACTACAGCAGAAGGTCCATTTTGGTGGGATTTAAAATTTTAAATTTAAAAGCTATTGATTGCAGTTTTGTTCCTGACACGATGCTGCTACCTGACACAGCAGTGATGGGCCAGGCGCACGCAGTCCCCGAGGCAGGGAAGGTGAGCTGACTGGAAGTTGGACACGTGAGCTCTCTGTCTTCTTCAGACTCCTCTTTCCCCTTTCCTTCAACCTCGGGGTTTCGCAGGGTCTCCGCCTCAGCTCTTTCTCTCCCTCTACCCCCTCATGCACTCCCACGGCTCCTAAATCTGTACTTCTGGCCCAGACACTGAGCTTCAGCTCTGCTCGTGGTGGGACAACTGACCCCCACAGAGAGAAGGCTTGAAGCCCACTGCTGGGTGAACCACGGGGCTTTTGTTATGCTCACTGGGGTGTGCAGGCTGAGAGCCAAAGATGAACAGCTCAGCTAACGGGAGAGTTTAGAGGTCCCGTGGGGAAAGGGAAAGAGGAGGTTGGAGTGAAGCAATATTTATGTTTCTGCTGTCTGGTGGGTAATGTCATTTTTATACCCTAACTCCCCTTGAAATCTTTGGCACATTATCTGTTAATCTACGTATAATATCTATTTATCATGAATATAATATCTATTATACTAATGAATATATTACTTATAATACATTATATAATATCTATTTATCATTAATAAATATTCACTGAGCACCTCGTATGTGACAGGCATAGTTCACTGACGCACTGTGGAGCTGGCTCTGTTTGGGGGGTGAGGGTGGCAGATCGTGCAATAAAGTACTACTTACAGCATCAGGATGGGGGTGGGGCAACAGTCAAGAATTCCCTGGGGGTGCCCCACGTCCGCGTTACATACCTACTCCACAAATATCTATTGGGCATCTCCTATGTGCTAGGTGCCCTTACAGGTACTGGGGATGCAGAGTTGGACAAAGTAGGCAGAAAGCCCTGTCCCTCTGGAGCTTGCCTTCTGGTGGCGTGTCTATCTACTGGCCACCTCTTAGTGTCCCACCTCAAATGCAACATGTTCAGTGTCGAACTCATATTCTTACACCCAGCAAACTTGCTTCGCTTACATTTTTCATCTCTGTGGCACCTGTGCTCCATGTCTTAGCAAAGAGCACTCTTATGCATGCAGTTCCTAAAACAGAAATATGGTGCCCTCTCTCACTTCTCCTCATTGTTAACTCCTCAGTCCACTCTGTGTTGCTGAAACACCACCTATCAGACAAACAGTACTTGCTGTTTGACATGCGTGTGTTCTCCGTTATGGTCTGTGTATCACAGCACCTGGCACATAGGAGAAGCTCTGTAAGTGTTTACGGAACAGAGGAGGGAAGAAACTGTAATAAAGTCAGCATACATGAAACTGGTTCCCCCAGACCTTGGGAAATATACCATTATTAACCTCCTCCTCCTTCTCCCCTCCTCTCTTCTCCTTCCTGCCTTTCCTAACACACTGGCCTTGGTCAGTTAACGACAGCTTTTGCTGTCTATTTAAGCTGCCATTTGGCAGCATCAAATCACATCACTGCCTCTGCTCCAAAATCATCACATCCAGGCCTCTCAAAATCCATGCTGAATTCCTGCCTAGACCTGGGCTCACCCTCACTCCGGGGGCCTGGCCTGCCGTTTCCATTCAGCCCACCCTGCTCAGTGTATCTGCATTTCTCAAGCAGCCTCCTCCATGATTGCTCACCCCTCCCTCCATCAGGTGTATAGGATACCCTCAGACCAGGGCCACCTGCTCCTCTCACCTGAGCAGTAGGGGAACAGCCTACTCAGACATGCTGCATTCATTTATTCACCCATTCATTCATTTTACACCTCGCCTTGCTCTGGAAACAATTTCTGCAGCTTACCAAGATGTAAGAAAATGGCAAGCACTAACAGGGCCACCACATTCAGTTGTGCAGGGTGATCACTGCACAAGAGCACCCACCAAGCGGGAAATTGGGGGCTGAAATCCAGCCCATCATCTGCCCACCAAGTCTTGCAGCCCAGCACAGGTTACACCTGCCCAGAGGGGGCTTCTTCTAGTTTGCACAAAGTCTTGTGCCAGGGTGAGAATGAAAAGCAGAATGAAAGAAGAAAGAGAGAAACAAGACTGAGGACTAAGGGCAGCCAGGTCATTAAGATATAAAAACCACCCAAGGGCAGACATGTGTTCAAATCCTTGCCCAAGTGTGTCCCCCAGAAAAAAGAGAACCATAAGTGACTTCCAAGACACATCCATGGGCTAAAACAAAGAGAAAATGTAGCCATTGTCGCTCTGAGGGCAAGATAACGAGGATTTTCAAGGGCACATGGCACACCGTTTTGCCCTTGGCTGCCAGTGGTCTCATTTCTAGCCTCACTGTAACTGGAGAGTAAAATCAGGTAAAGTGAATGCTTACGACAGCGACGGCGCCTCTCCCCCACCCACGCTGACAAGTTATCATCACTAGTTCACGTGAACATATTTACGCTAGCAAATGCCTGCGTCAGTGCACCTCCCAGGTAAGCCTGGAACCACGGTGTTTTCTTGGCTATTTCCCTTTGCACATTCCTGTCTCTGACTCTGACATGAATTCTGTGGGTGGAGAGAATGAGAAGTGGTTTCCATAAGGCTACGAGACTCTCAAAGCTGAAAAATAAAGATCAGTGGCAGGCCCTAACTCCCACGCCTGCGCTGTGCTGCCTGGCTCCCGTGTACTTGGCAAAACAATTAAAAAGGGCTTTTGCTTTAGGATCTAAGAGTCAATATTGCAGCATGCATCTCACCCTGGCTGACCGACATTTAATCTACAGGCTGATAACTCAGAGCTATTCAAGAGTTTAGCTCACCAGTGGGACTGGGAAAGGACTGTAACCTCTGGCCCAAGGGGCTCAGATTAAGAATTTTAGCACGTTTGTTTAGTATGTGTAATGCCTGGGAATAACTATTACAATAAACCAAAGGCTAGTTTTACCTCAGGCCCACATCTTGTAAGACCCATGGGCACAAGATTATATTAACAAAAGTGATCAACACAAACTATGCAGTCTAACACTGACTCAGCAGGTGTTTCAGGAAAGTGAGACAGCCCTCACCTGCACCCCACCGGGGAATGTGACTGGCTTTGTGGCTGAGCTGTCTCCCCCAGGGGAGCTGGGCTTAGGGAGGTTCTCAGGCCACCTTCCTCGAGCCTGTCCAGGATCCCTGTCTCATAACTTCTGGGGGTCTGCAGGCCACCCGGCAGCTCCCACCTGTGTGCTGGCCACCTGCAAGCTCTCAAAAGCCCAGGGCCACCTCTGACTTCACAACAGCCTTTTAATTTCTTTCAGGTATTCTCTCAATGTCTCTGAGCCTGTCAATTTATAAAATGAGAATCATACTCCCTACCCCATACAATTCTTTTGAGGTTTTTTTGAGATAACATATGCCAAGAACTCACTTAAAGTACCTGGCACATTAACAGATCCTCAATAAATTATGATCATTAGCACTCTTAGGAGAATGAAGAGGGTAGAATGCAGGGGTACTAGTCCAGGTCCTCCCCTTGGTGTTCCTTCTCTGAGTGAGCTAGAATTCCAGAAGCTAGAGCAGAAAGTGCGGTCCGCCATACACGGCCCTGGGGTTCAGGTCTGTGAGCTGAACACCTGCAATAAAGACGGCTTTGTATTCACATCACTGTGGGGCCAGAGGCTGAAACACGGCCTGGAGAAGGGGCCCAGCTCTTGACCTGGGTGAGCAGGTGAGTCTTCTGGAATAGTATATCCTCATCAATAATAAAAGGCTTTTTATACGGATAGGGCATAAGACACACAGACACTTTTTTTTTATCTGCTTCTAAGAAAGGACAGGAAGCGACCTTTAAGAAGGTACAATTTGACAGAAACACAAACAAAAACATTAAGAAGAGAATAATAGTCGGGCTGCTGTCCAAACTCTCATGCTGTGTCACATAACAGGGAGAGAAACCCAAGCTGTCGGGCTTACGCAGTGTAGAAGAAACAATTCCAGTACCTTGTGCAGAAGGAAACAGGGGATCCTGCAGATTGAATGTTCAGGGGGTGAGTCCGTTTATTACCTCCAAAAATTGAGTTAGAAAAGCTTCATTAAGGCCGTGGAGTCAGAATGGGCTCTCACTCAACAAACCTAAATAAAATTGAATATTGGGAGAGAAGCCATGCCCCTCAGTGCATCTTGAGCCCCTGTCCCAAACCCAACCCAAGTGCAAATGTTACTGTCACTGGTGAGATAATCCCTGAGTGAATTTGGTCCCCATACTCTGCCCACAAGTAGTTTTATAGGAAGCAGGGCTCCAGCTTGGGGGAAACACGGTAGGCTGAGCATGAGAACGGCTGACTGGCTCCCAGGAGGCCTGGTACAAACCCTGCTGCAACTGTCAGGAGTCTTCCCATCGTGAGTGACAGAAACCCCGCTCCCAGGAGGGAAGCACGACGGGAGACGTATTGGCTCCTGTGAAGAGATGGATTTGGGGGCTCAAACACTGTCTTTGAGGTTCGCTTTAGCTTTCCACCTCTCGGCTGTTTCTGTTTGCACATCGGCTTCATTTTCTCCAGATGATGAGATTTCCTCTGTGCCTCTGTGCGCTGGAGAAGATGGTGACATGCAGCTCCAAAATTATCCTTCCGGCTTATTATCCAAGAGAAGGGCAGAGCTGCTCTCTCGGGGCTTCCATATCAATCTCTGACGCAGACTCTGAGTGGCTGGGCTCAAGTCATGAGCCCGACTCTGTGCCAGTCACTGTGTCAAGGGTGAGAGCTCCTCTCACTAGCCAGACTGAGGACAGGTGCCCTCGCTGTGTTGGAGGAGGTGAGGTCGGCCCCACCTGAACCACATGGAATGGATTCCCCAAAAGAAAGTGGGGTTTTGTTTCTAGGAGAAGCGAGAGGTAAGCTGGTCAGGCAAAAACACAAAAGTCCTCCACTTCCGGTCAACAGGAGAGCTCCACTTTGGAGGGGGACACAAATTGGCACAACTAGACCCTCTCCCTGCTAGAATAAATTCTAGATATTCAGACGGAGGGTGACTCTATTGGCTTGAATTGGAATCTAGGTTTCCATGAAGAGTGCTGAAACCTCTCCCCACCCCCACCTCCTTGGCAGCATTGGCACCAGAGTGACTGCAACATTGAGAGGATGGGCTTCTGTGCCTCTCAGGGACAGCTCGCAGGTAACCAACCTGGGCACGTCTCCTCCTTACATCCCTAAGGGCCGAAAGAATGCAGCAGACCCAGGCAGCCTGCCTTCATGACAAGGACTCTCCTCCGTTTGCTTGCAGTGCCCACAGAAGTGCATTCCCAGCTCCGGACAGCACTGCAGGCTCACTCTCCTTCTTGTGGGTGAACGTCTGTGTTTACTAAACAGGCCTTACATTCCTTCCACTCCCCAGCACAGCCCCAGGCCCCAAGGAGGTCCTTGATAAATGTTTGAGGCCCTTCCCCAGCAGGGGAAAGTAAATACTTTGGGAAGAATTTGGAGGAAAAGTGGCCTGACCTCCCTGTCGGTAGTTTATCCGTCAGCTGATGAGAGCTCCTTATAGGACCTGGATGGGGTATTTCAGGAGACACTCACACACGTAAACAAACACCCACAACCCATACACACCTGCTTTCCCCTGAGTTAGAAGCTGTTAAGTATTGACAACTCCTTTCCTAAAAACGTGTTCCAAACCCAAAGGGAAGACAGCTTATTTACTTGCTGAACGAGACTGGAGGAAGCGCAGCCTCAGAAGATGCCAGCCCCGCAGCAGCAAGGAATAAGCTCGGAGTTTTGGCAGGTATCTCCTACTGCCTCTTGCCCTGATGTCGTAATGGAAAACGGTCAGCAAGGTTGTTTCCTGCCGCGTTCTAAATGACCATCACTGGTAGTCCTGGGAGGGTCCAGAAAAATATTTATATTGTGCTGTTATGGGCTGAATCCGCCCAAAATTCATATGTTGAAGTCCTAACCCCAGCACCTCAGAATGTGACTGTATTTGAAGACAGGGTCTATAAAGAGGTAATTAAATTCAAATGAAGTCATTAGGGTGGGCCCTACTCCAATAGGACTGGTGTCCCTATAAGAAGAGGAGGAGGGGCCAGCCCCATGGAGTAGTGGTTAAGTTCTCACGCTCCGCTTTGGTGGCCCAGGGTTCCCCTGTTCGGATGCTGGGTGTGGACCTACACACCACTCATCAAGCCAGGCTGTGGCAGCATCCCACATAGAAGAACTAGGAGTATTTACAGCTAGGATATCCAACTATGCGCTGCGGCTGCGGGGAGGAAAAAAAAGAGGAAGATTGGCAACAGACGTTAGCTCAGGGCAATCTTCCTCATCAAAAAGCATACCTTAAAAAAAAGAAAAGAAAGAAAAGCTACATTGAAGTTAACTGATTTAAAAAAAAAAAAAGAAGAGGAGGAGATTAGGACCAGACAACACAGACAGAGGGAGGAGGATGTGAAGACACAGAGAGAGGCTGACCATCTGTAAACCAAGGAGAGAGGCCCGAGAAGAAATCAGTGCTCAATCCCAGAGCTCCATCTTCTAGAATTATGAGGAAATAAATTTCTCTTGTTTAATCCGCCCAGTCTTTGGTATCTTGTTACGGCAGCCCTAGCACACTATTACATATGCTTCACAATTTACAAAGCTTCTTTTCAGATCCGAGCTCATTTAATTTCCACAACAATCTGGTTGAGTCGAGAGTCTTAGCCTCATCTTGTTGATGAGGAAAGTAAGACTAAGAAGCTGTTAGCCTAACATCACACTGCTCCTGAGTGGCAGAGCCCGAGCTCAAATCCAGACCTTCTGACGCAAGATCCCAAGTTCATTCCAATAGACTTGCTTCCTATTTGCAAAGTGCTCAGGGCCATTGTTGTCATTCCTTTTTCTGCCCCTCAGCCATTTAGAGGCAGGTTACAATCATCCCCTTAATCTGGAGAGCGCCTGAGTGATTCGTTCCCGTTTACACAATGCGTTGGTGGCAGGAATGGTATTAAAGTGGCTCCTGAAATTCTGGGTCATTGTTAAGTGATGATTTCTTATTTCTTCTATTCACTCAGCTAAATCCAGAGTCAAGAGCTTTCGAGTGGGTGGCTCTGCTCTGGGTGTGGGACAGTAACCAGGCCCGCCTCTTACCGCCAGCCTCCGGGAGCCTGCGTTAGGCCATCCCGGAAGTCAGATGCTGAGCGCCTGAAGGACCCCACCCTGTCGACAGGCCTCAGTGCAGGGGTGCGATTGATTTGGCCCTTAAGGAGCAGCTTTCATCAGTCACCACCCACTGGGAGGAGAATTGAACAGGGAACCGGGTTCTTCTGGGCTTTGCTTTCTATTTAAAGTAGTGATGTCTTTTCCTGAGAATATTGATTGAAAAGTTGATATCAAAACTAGCAAAGGAGCCAGATTAGCAAATTCCAGCAGGTCGGGTTCTTTTGCCTTTTTGGATGTGGGGTAGAAGTGCAGGATAGGGCGGTGAGCAAGATTTTAAAATGATTTTCTTATTTCGTGCACAAACAGCAGGAGTCGGTGTCAGAATACATAAAAGAAAGGGAAGTTGTGCTCACAACCCTATCAGCCCATTTTTTTTCCTCTTTTGGTCTTTCCTTTCCAATCTTATTCAGATGCACATATAATTTTTACAATTATACTCACGGCAAAGATGAGATTTTATATGTTCATTTATAATCCAAGCATTTTTCCAAGTCACCACATAATCTTCGTGATTATATTTGTTAATGGCTGCATAATATCACTTGAAGTGATGGAACCATCATCTGCACAACCATTCTCTCCTTAGTCATTTAGGTTGTTTCTAATTTTTCGCTTCAAGTGATACATTCCCTTGCAGACTGCAGAAAAGCAGCAGATTCTTGACTTAGCTGGGAGTTTTCTGTATCAAACAGTGGCTCTGTTTACAGGTGGGTACCCAGGAGTTTGGCCCACAGCCGTGGTGACTGATGGAGCAGTCAACGTGGAGGGAGGGCTGAGCGGGGAGGGCATCCTGGGACCCAGCAAGCTGGAGATGGGCCATGATCATGCATTTTCCCACTCAGTCTTTCCTGCCTCCCGAGGACCCCTGGCAGCTACTCAGCTGACACTGAGGTGGGATCACAGAAGGTAAGTGACAAAGGGTCTCAATTCCGCTCCTGCAGGAAGCAGAACCAACAAGGAGCTACTGGGGAGGCTCTGTGCCTTCAACTCTCCCCACTCCTCTGCATTGGCTCTCTTGAGAATAACCCCCCAGGATACTCAGGGGACCTAGCTGCTGACGCCAAGAGCCTGAGCAGAAGAGAAATGGTGTGTTTTGCTCATTTCATCAAGCTGCATTCCGACCTGATCTTGGCATATTTTTGCTCCCCTGCAACTTCTGCCTGAGGGGACAGAAGTCCCAACCTAAACACAGCCTGGGTGCAGCCTCCCAGGTCGTGATGGGGCCAGAAATGTCTTTTGGCTCTTGGGATTCCTCATCCTGGAGGTTCTTGACAGACCCCTTTGGGAAAAGCACACTGTAGATGAGAATTGCTAACAGCTTTGGAAAATGAAAACAAGCAGAAAGGCAGAGGGTGTCCCCCTTGCATTTAAAGTCAGCTTCATTTGGAGACAATTCCAAATGCAAGCGTGCTAACGCAGTCACTGTGGGCCAAGTTAATGTGCCGCCTCCTGCATCGGTCCCGCCCTCTCAGAACAAGTTGGGTTTCAGAGTCTGGTGGCTGGTCAGAATGCTGTGGCATCTTCTCCCTCATCCTCTTCAGGGTCAGTCTCAAGGTCACTCAAGGCTTGCCTTGATTAGTAATAATAGAAGATGACAATACTGACAGACTGTTTACCGCTAGGTACGACGCTAAATGCTTTACATACAGTATCTCAAATAACCCTCACAGCAACCCTCTGAAGAAAGGATTATTTCACCCTCATTCTATAGATGAGAAAACTGAGGCTCAGAAAAGTCAAGTAACTAACCCCAAGTCACAGAGCAGGTAAGTGGTACTAGTTAAAACTCTGATTCAGGCAGGCTGACTTGAGTGCACTCTCAAGCTCCCTGCTAGGGACACCTCCTCCTGCCAGCCTAGCCACACCACAGTAAAAAGAATGATAATTGAACCCTTAGTAAATGCCAAGCACTTTGCTAAGGCATTTGCTTGCATTCCTTTAACTCTTGAGTGAGGAAACTGAGAATCAGAGAGGTTAATTCATTTCTACAAAGTCACACAGTTAGTAACTGAATACGGCAATTTTCCTCTGAAATCCAATCTCTCCTTCTCCTGTGGAATAATAGACTCCCATTATTAGCTGAGCATGTGACCTGCCAGAATTAAGACTACATTCTGCAGACTGTTGGCAGAATGGTATGTATGTGACTCATTCAGGGCCCCAAGAGGAACCACATGTCCTAGGTATGTCCATGTGACCAAACTGTGGGTACTAGGATGTAAGCATGAGTGGCGTGTGCAACTTCCTGGGATCGTCAGCCTTCCCTCCCCTCCTCCTCCCTGCTGGTGGAATGCTGCCTCAAGAGCTGGAGCTGGAGGGGTACCAACACAAGCCGTGACATGACCAAGGCCACCAACAGCAGAGCCACAAGGTAGAAGGATCCCGGGCCCCCGAGGATTCCAAGGAAGTGGATCCACTCAGCACCTTGAGGGGACCACCTCTAGACTTTCACATGAAAGAGAAACAAAAGTCTAACGTGACTAAGCCACTATTGTTTCCGGTTTTCTGTCCTTTACAGCCAGATCTAATCCTAATTAACACAGCGGAGGAGCTGGAATTTAAACTAGTTTGACTCCAGAGGCCACACTTAACCACTCCGACACACTATTTTTACTGTAAAAACTCTGTGCCCACATTGGTTCATCTATTATTACCAACGTCTTCCAATTCCTTCATTTGGAGAGCCATTTAATAAACATTTGTCAAGTGCCAGGCTCCGTGCTGGGGAATAAACCAAGAATATAAATACGAATAAGACTTGGTCAGTGCCCTCGAGGAGCTGGCAGTCCATCTTGGAAGACAGATGGCTGAGCAAACAAAGCACAGCGCCATGAGTCCTGTAATAGAGACATGAGCCACAGGCCGTGGGGGCAGAGACAGCAGCGCGCGCTGCCCGAGGGTGGTGGCGGGGGGGGGGGGGGGGGGGGGGGGTGCTCCAGGAGTGCAGCGGGGCAGCCGAGCATGCTAGTGGCTGCAAATAACTGTGAAGTGCACCTGGTTCTCAGACACCAGCACGCGTAAACCTCTGGCCGTCGACGACCACCTTTTGCTGAAATGCAGGCCACTCTCCTTACCCTGGAATTTTAGACTCTAATTTTTCAGCACTGGAGACTCCTATAGCCCGCCGTGGGAATCCAGACTGTTTCTGCTTGCTGAACCCAAGACCATGAAGAAAACGGTATGTGGGACCCCTCAGGCCAGCCCCACTCACAACAAGGAAGGAAATGGAAGCGGGAACCCGGAGGTCCCCAGCCGCGGCTGGATAAAGAAGGATTCCTCCGCACGGCAGCGAAAGCTAGAGCTAGCGCTGTCCATAATTACTCTGTGCTGGGAAACGGTGGTCCCAACGTGACCTCTCTACGTGCAGTTCTAGCGATGCAGCTGCTGTCACTGTTAATAAAGCCCAGAGGCGGCTTTCCCTGATTGGAGCCAATTAGAATCACCCGGAGAGGGCAGCCGGGGCAGCCTCGTTGCTAATGAGGGCGGCTGACGTGTTGGCGTTGGCTTATCTACCCAGCGACGAGGGGATGGGAAAGCTGGTTCCCTCAAGCAGTGACCCCGCTCCATGGCCTCCAATAACCACTTCACTCTGCCCTGAGCACCAGCTTTAAATCAAGGCAACGAGGTCTACTGAGGAACATGGATATCTGCTGGATAAAGAAGCCAAGCAACACTTCCCCTCACACAGCATCTATTTATTAAGCAACTACTATGTGCCAGGAGTGGTGCCAGGGGCAGCACATAATAAAGAATGAGATACAGACAGAGGCAAATTTACCATGAAGTTAATGAAGCTTAAGCTTTAGGGTCCTTCCATGGGCATGAGTTCTGACAGGGGCCTTAGCAACATGTTCACCCAGACACGTCTTTGTAAACTTTTCAAAAGTAAACTATTTTGGGGCTGGCCCCGTGGCCGAGGGGTTAAGTTCGCGTGCTCCGCTGCAGGCGGCCCAGTGTTTCCTTAGTTCGAATCCTGGGCGCGGACATTGCACTGCTCATCAGACCACGCTGAGGCAGCGTCCCACATGCCACAACTAGAAGAACCCACAACGAAGAATACACAACTATGTACCGGGGGTCTTTGGGGAGAAAAAGGAAAAAATAAAATCTTTAAAAAAAAAAAAAAGTAAACTATTTTGACCATACTTAGTTAAGAATGCTGTCTCTTTCCACTCAGACTCTGTCACACTTCCCCTAGTGTAAGGTGGCACTGAAATGGCCACAGGCATTTATGGGATCTGGCTAAGGGGAAGTTAAGTTGGGGATACAATTTGGTTTGCATTTTGTGGAATATATTTAGGTGGTTTGCAGTCGCTTTTGTGTGTAATGTTTATTTGCTTGTTTGTTTTTGCTGAGGAAGATTCGCCCTGAGCTAACATCTGTGCCAATCTTCCTCTATTTTGTATGTGGGTCACCACCACAGCATGGCCACCAATGTGTGGTGTAGGTCTGCGCCCAGGAAGCAGACCCGGGCCATCAAACTGGAGCCTGCCAAACTTAACCACTAGGCCATGGGGCCAGCCCCTAAAATAAGTTTTTGCAGCCATCTTAGTGTGGAAACGGCTTCCAGGAACCCTCCAGTGTCCATGGTGTCTACTCACCTGGCCTTGTGGCCCTGAGGGGCAGGGCCAAAGATCTTCTCAGATTTGTGGTGTCCTATGGAGCCAGGCACTGGAAGTATGTGGGTAGCGGAGGAGAAACAGATTTGAATCATACAGAACCAAAAGCTAGTCTATGGAAAATTCTTCCAGTCGTCAGATGTGTAAAATTGTAGGATTCAGTTCTCACAGATACCTAGTCACATATACTAGGAATATTCAGTAATATAGTGATACAATTCTATGCTATACTTTTTTTTTCTTTTTTTGATGGGAATTATGCCAAATAGGATTATCAGAATTCTGATGTTTGTAGGGTACAGACTGTAGCAGTCCTACAAACAGCAAGTATGTCTGGTTGTGAGGTCACATGGTTTATGCATCCCAACCATCAATAATAAACACAATTTTTTATTAGGCTGAAGGAAAGACTTAATTCAATTTCCCTTCTCTATATAGAAAATATCACAAAAGTGTTGTTATATGAAGAGGTGATAAAAGACAATTTAGCCAAAAAACGCAGAGGAAGAAAATAGTATAGCATGTGCTAGGCAGTTAATTAATAAAACATTGTATTATTTTTCTGTATCTTGTGATATTTGTGGAATTTTTCAGCTTTAAAAGCTTTACAATTTGTTATCATTTCTCTTCTCAATCTGAATAAAGATTCACTTTCACACCTAATTTTGCTTTTGTAATTTTCTATTTCTCTTCAAGAAGGCTCTTCAGATTGTCTTAGGTTTCAGGTCCCACAAAACGTAGGCTTGGTCTTTTACTCCTTGTCATGGTCTAACGGGAGAACGCTACTGCCTCCCCGCCTCACCGCATCTGTGATCAGTGCCCGCTGCGTGCCAGGCTCTGAGTGAGGAGGGGCACACACAGTTGAATGAAGCGGACCCGGCACCTTCCTGTGTGGAGAGGGGGACACCAAATCTCACAGGATGCTGAGGGAGAGAATAAGAGGAGGGAACTTCCTGTAGGAAAGAACATTTCAGCTGAGACCCAAAGGCTAAGAGTTAGTCAGATGAAGAATAAGAGAAGAATACGCCAAGCAGAAAGAAGAGCAGGAGTGACGGCCACCACCTCAGGGTGGGAAGGGCCTGGTGCATTGCAGATATTCAGTAAACAGCTATTGAATTCATTTAAAAAATAAATATTATGATTTGGGCATGGCCAGGGTGCTAGGGGAGCACATAGGAGAGGCACTGAACCCTTGCCAAGGGCAGCTAGGAATGAAGGAATGAGAAATAAGAAAAAATTAGGTTAGAATTGACTTCCTGACTTGCAGGAAGAGAAACAGCATGTGCAAAGACCCTGGGATCAGAGATCACAGAGCAGTTCTGTATGCTGGATTTGGGGAGGAAGGTCTGGCTGAGGGGAGGTTGAGAGTAGAAGGGGGGAGAATTGGGGTAGAACTGACAAGAAATGAGGCTGGACATGTAAACCAGGGCCAGACCATGAAACGCCTCATAAGCCATGGTGAGATGTTTGGACTTATGTTGGAGGCTATGGTAAGGTGGCTTCAGGGAAGGAAATGCCATGCTCAGATCAGCACGTTGGAAAGATCAGGTTGCAGGGTGGAGAAAGGACTGGATGAGGGGCAAGGCAGGAAGACCAGTCAGGAAGCTGTCAGAGAAATGCAGGCAGGAGACAGTGGTGGCCGAACATTGTGGAACCAGATGCAGTTAGACAGGCAAGGAAAAAGAATCGCATCAGCGCAGGTGCAGGCTGGTCGTAGTTCTCTTCCTTCGTGAAGATAGCCAATCCCACCGGATACTGGGCTCTTTTGGACCATGGAGGGTTTCTTTCCAGCACCAGGATTGCCTGTGTCCTTGGCTACTAGTCAGTCTTTGCTGCACATCTTCGCTTCATCCCTCGATCCTGCCCTCTGTCCTTTCACTTCTCCCTGGCTTTGGCCTCAGAGAACGGTCGGAAGACTGGAGAGCAGGAAAGTAAGGTCATAGCGTTTATTCCCCAAGGCCTCCCTGTGTGTTTATTCCCCAGGCCGGCTGCACCTCTTAGGCTCCCTCAAAACAACCTCCTCATCTCTAACCATCTCTACGACATTCTTCTCCTTCCTGGTTTCTGCATCCACTTCCTCCCCTTCACTTAGGGCCTAGGGTGATCACAGCTCCACTTCCCAGCAATCACCCCAACATCCCTGAGGTTCCCCCACGCCTCACCCACACCTTTGTACGTTCCCCTTCTTGACTTGTTCTCCTGAGCGTGTCATGTGGTTCCTCTTGGGGCCCTGAATGAGTCACATACATACCTTCCTGCCACCAGGCTGTGGTTCATAAAACAATGCCTTGATCCTTTAAGTCAGACCACGCCCCCGCAAGCCCAACAGCCAATAAGGGCAAAACCCTTTCCCTGGTGACCAATCAGGATCTTCCTGCGCCTCTTTGGGGTGAAGTCCCGCTTCTGCTCTTCGGATTTCCCTGGCCTTTGGTCGCCTGGTCCAGCCCTTCCGGTCTTTCCCCCAGCTCTCGTCAGCCCTGGGGGCGCCAGTCATCGAGTGATCAGTGACCAAAATCCCCTCCTGCCTCTCCTGACAGGGCTGGCTAAACCTGTCAAATTGTTCTCAGACTCACCATCCTCTAGGTTCCCTGCTGACCGGTCATCGTCTTGTTTGTGTCAGTCTCGGAACACATATGTGTGTTGATGTCTGTAGTATTTTGCCTCTGTCCCCCTCCCCATCCCGAGGGCAGGGGTATTGCCTTGTTTATGCTGTGTCCCAGTGCCCAACCCAGTGCCTGGGACAGAGCAGTTACTAGATAGCTATTTGTTGCCCAACAGACCTACGACGGGCCTCCCATCATCTGTGTCCAGTCTTCTCCCAGACAAGATAGCGCACCATTGATAAGGCTTCAGGTTTTCTAATTACAATCCTTCCAGTCCTGTCTCCCTGAGACAAGCCTCTTCAGCATCGTGAATATCCCCAGCAACTCCTCGGTCGTACATTTATAGTATTCTTTGGAGGCATTCCCTGGGCCCATTGAATGTCTTTATGGGCTCTAAGTGCTGATAAGCTTGCAAGAACTGACTTCACATGAAATTCAAAATAAGATTTAATTTTTTGATCTAACAATAAACATTAATTTATACTAAAATTTTAAAAAGCAACTTTCTAGATTTTCTGCCCGCAAAATCAGGAATAAGCTCATCGCAGCTAACGTACCCTTCCTTCTGTCCCTCTGTTTGCTGGTGCCCCAGGCACATGTTTAGTCTCCATTGGGCACTAGTTACCATGATACAAGGGTAATTCCATTCACTATGTGTGGATTTTACTACTTCGACTTGGCAAAGTCAAGCCAAGGTGGGAGTGGGGGAAGATAACCCTTTTTTCTTTCCCAGTTTCTTGGGAGGATGGAGGTGGCAAGGGCTATCAATTCCCCACTGCCACAAGTGCTTTTCAACCTTGGTGCTACTGTCAGGACAATTCTTTGCATGACACTAACCCACTCATTGCAAGACATTTATCATTTATGATTTCCAGGCGCTAAATGCTAATAGCACCCCTCAGTCATTGCGACAATTTGAAAAAAAAAAAAGCCTCCAAAATTTCCCAAGGGAGCAGTACTACCTCAGGTTAAGAAGCGTCCTGACCTATGCGGTTGAGTGCAGGTTGAAGGAATGTCCTTCCTTCCCCTGTTCTTTACATCCTTATGTCCTTTCTGTCCCTCCATCCTGAACTTGCCAGCCCACATTCAAGACCATCCCTGGGCAGTCCAGCCCACAGCGCCTCCCCACTCTGAGCAAGAAACGGTATCGGTAGTCCCGTTCATTTAACATTTTGTCATGTGGTGTGACTCTTGTTATATCATCACCTTTAATATTAATTAACTCTCAGGGTTTGTTACAGAACATTTCAAAATCTGCATTTGTGTCTCTGACTAAATTATAAGCTCCCAGAGGGCAGAACCCATGTTTTGTTCCTCTTTCCTTGAGGGAGAAGACAAGGTGGGTTTTAGGTGTAAGGTGACTCAGGAAGAGGCATCTAGCAATCAACTTGGACTGCGGGTCTGAGGGTGAAAGGCGAGGTTAGAGCTGGACACAGATTTGGGATGCAGCTGCCCACAGGGACGCTGACATTGTGGCGAGAGAAGATATGTCATTGGTCCAAAGACAGCACTTTGAGGAATGACAACCTTCAGAATGTGGGAGAAATACAAGCCCAACAAAGGAAAAGGCAGAATGACAGGGTTGTGGGAGGTGATGGGAATTTTGCTGAGTTACACACGTGGATGGGAAGAGGACAGGTCACCAGGACCAGGAGGAAGGCAGGACAGAGGAGAAGCTGCCGCTTGTGTCAGCTGAGAAGTCGATGGTGGCCTTCTTGGCCCTCACAGTGTAGTGGTGATTGTGGACCATTCTGCAAGGGGCTAGGGAATGAGGAAACTGAGGCAGAGAGTGCAGTTTTCCAGAATTTCAGAAGGCAAGGGAAGAGAGGGCAGTCCCATGAAAGGACGGCTTGGCACATGGGAGGCATTGCATAGATAAATCTGTTTATAGAAATGTGTAATCAATACATACATTCATTTTTATAAATACGTCTGAATATGATAGGAGAGGTGGAAACAGTGTTTGTGGGCAGAGGGGGAAGAATCCCCTGCAGTGGAGTTTGCAGATGGAGATGGGCAGGTCTGGGTAGGAAAGCATGGGACCCAGGGGGAAGCCTTCGACTTGGTAAGGAAAGCCACCTTCCTGGGAGACAGGAATGACAGCGTGCGGAGAGGGTCAAAAAAAATAAAAGGATATTTTGAAGTGAAATGATTGTTCCCTGTCAATTTTACCAAAAACATGAAATAACTCTGACCTTTTCTTATTTATGCAGAGGCCTTGAGGGAGGTTCCAGCAGCTCCAGAAACTCTCAGATAATGCAGAATTTCTGTCATTGGGTTTAAAATGCCTCCCTAGGACGTGATAGCTCAAGCCTGGACAGGGCCTTAGAGGGCGGATTCAGAAAAAGGAGGTAACACTCCCAAAGTGTCCAGAAAACCAAAATGCCTCCTTCATTCCAAGCACAGAGGTCAGTAATAAAAAAGCATTTATCACCGATTAATCCACAGCCTGAATGCAAAGCTTAGATAAAAAAAAAAAATGCAACCCTAAACTAAGCGATGAGCACTCTTCCTTTTTACAACCTGGCAAAAACAAGTGGGAGACAAATCCCATGTACAAGGACAGCAAAAGCTCGGTCTCCTCTCTGACCCCCGTCCTCTCCATGCATCATAAATATTTCCATAGTCATAAATATCACTGATGAGGAAGCAGAAGGCCCTTAATTGGCTCCGACTCATTTCATGGTGGAAGAAGCTGGGAAAAATGCACTGAATAAGAATAAGACAGGGTAAGAGATCTCCCAGGAGGAAATTAAAATCGAATCTTCTATCAAAATGATGCTCTATCTGTGCGCTGACTTAAGCCAGGAAAGAACGAGCTGAAGAACCATTGTGGGGAGCATCTTCTCACACTGGCCCAGGGCCTTTCTTATCTCAGAGGTTCCAATTCCATTCAAGTTGAGTTTTGTGGTGGTTGATGTCTTTGATGATGAGCGACAACAAAGAAAGAAGGGTGTCAACTAGAATTTATTAAAAACTAATTAAAAAACAGTGGTATATTTATATTCATACAATGGAATACTATTTAGCAATAAAAAAGATGGACCACTAGTCACACATTATGGATGAGTTTCAAAAACATATGTGAATGAAAGAATCCTTACATAAAAGAGGACATACTATACGATTCTATTTGTATGATGTTCTGTAATAGGTAATCCAAACCATGGTTGCCTCTCTGGGTAGGGGGAGAGATGAACTGGGAAGGGGTGTGAGGGAACTTTCTGTGGTGATGGAAATGTTCTATATGTCTTGATGGGGGTTTGGATTACACAGGTGTTTGCATTTGTTAAAATTCAGCAAATGTACCCTTAAGATTCGTGCATTTCATTGTATCTAAATTTTATATCAAATGAAAAACTAAACAAATATTAAACTGTAGTTAATGATATGCATGCTGAAGTATTTAGAGGAAAATGTTCTGATGTCTGTAACTTACTTTGACATACATCACTAAAAATAAATTCATGGATGGATAGAGGGATAGAGAGATGGATAGCTATATGAAAAAGCAATTTTTCTAAGATGTTAATGGTAGACTCTAGGTGGTTGAGTAGACAGCTGTTCACTGTAAAATTCGTTCTACTTTACTGTGTGTTTGAAAATTTTCACAATAAAATGGAAGAAATAAGAGGGATGTGATAAAAAAAGCAACCATTTATTGGGTGCCTTGAAGTACCAAGTGCTTTACGTACATTTTCCCGATCCTCATATTATCCTGATTTTACAGATCAGAAGGTTAACATTCAGAGAAACAAAACTTCAGGGTGGAGGCATGCTTCTTTGACTTTCTTTTATGTGCCCCAGAGGCAGGATCTGGCAGGGGCAGGTCCCTGGCGCTTGTATTTTGAGTAAAAGACGCTGTCTTCCACAGCTGCTACCTCTCAGCATGCATTCTCAGTGCTGGCTTCTGATTAACCACAAAGTGAGGGGGAGTCCTTAGTAACTAACCAATCAATGACTCCACAAATATTAACTGGACACCTACTATCTGTAGAGAATTCAAAGAAATACAAAACACAGTCTCTGCCTTCAAGAAGCTCCCAGAGTGTTTAACTCAGCCTGGGGAACTGGACTCTCCATGTGACTTTGGCACTAATTGGCTGTGTGACCTTGAGCAAGTCACTTCAACTCTCAGGCTTTACTCTCTTCATCTATGAAATAAAGGCTTGAACTAGACCATCCCTCAGGTTCCCGGCAGCCTTCATGTTTCTGTGACTTTTGATCCACAGTAATTTTAAGGGTCAGTGTCTGGTCCAGATAGTGTATGCTAATAGAATACCGATGAGGAAAATCCCTCAGGCCGGGGAGAAGTCTCACAGAAAGTGGGATCTGAGCAGTGCCTAATGGGCAGGGGGAGGAGATGGTATTCCAGGTGGAGGAAATGCAAATGTCGGGCCTGGAGAGGGGACACATGGGGACAGTAAGGAGGGAATGTAACTGGGGGGGGGGGGAGTGTGTCCAGGAGCAGAGACACCCCCGAGAAAACAGTTTTGACTTGAACTTCTGAGAAGCGGGATCTCCCCAGAGGTGTTAAGCACGGGAAGTGTGTGATGAGACGCTATCTAAGGAAGATTATTTATTTGCAGTCATGGAAGAAAACAGCAGCACAAATAGTCACAAATGGAGGATTATTATAAAACTATGTGGCAGACTCTAGAATACCCTCAACCTGTGGTTTTCAAGGTACGATCTTCCGAACATTAGGGTGCCTGGGAAGGGCCTCGGGGACACTAAGGGGGGCGAGGAGAAGCTGAGGAGAGCCGGGGCTCCGCACTCGCTCCCATTCCCCCCTTAACTGCAACAGCTCTGTTTTTATTAGTTTAATACAAGGGACTTCCAGATCAAATTCATTTTGAAATAAGAATTCAACAACCTCAGTTGAACGACATCAGTTAATTAGAGAAATAAGTAGCCAGATAAATGTGTCAGGGGGGAGTTGTTGAGAATAAATAACTTGCTGGGTGTAAGCCTCGCACAGCTAGTTGAGAAGACGCCATGCATTCATCTGTGAGGTACCAGCACTGACCGAGGGGAGAGTCTCAGGAAGAGACCAGATTTGGAGGACGGCTGTGCCTTTGCCCCAGGAACTTGCTGAAACGGTCTCACTTAGTGCAACGCGCGTGATGGACTTTCGACTGCTAAGCCCCAGGAGCCTGACTCAGGCCAGTGGCCTCCGTCCTGACCGGATTCCCTCAGAGGTCCCAGGGCCCCACCCCTTACCTCCCCTCCTGGTAGCTGCGTCCCTGCAGGAGGGACAGTGTCTCTCCCAGCCCTCTCCACGGCTCGTTGTTATTCATTACCCCAAACAAACAGTTGGAGCTTTTCACTCAGTAAAACTAGACCAGAGTAACAAAAACAACAAACTCGGGGAAGTTACACAGGTTCTAGATTCATGCAGATATATTTTGGTTGAATCCCCTGGCTTTTGTCTCCTTTACAGGATTATGAATTCTGCTCTCCACATTTATTCTTAAATGGTGTCATCAATGGTCTTTTCTTTGAGACCTGACTCTTAGAGGCCCTCAGGGCATAACATCCACCCACCCCTTGTCTCAGGTGTTCCCTGACCCCATGGGCCACATGCAAAGGGCTCCCTTTGAGGACTTCCTCATAGCTGTGTTTCCACCCCCTACTGCATGCATGACCTGGTCATCTAGTACAGCCTAACAAATCACCCAAAACTTAGTGACTTAAAAAAACAGTCGTTTATACTCTCTCACAGTTTCTGTCAGTCAGGAATTTGGGAAGGACTCCGCTGGGCAGTCCTGGCCCAGGATCCCTCATGTGGTTGCAGTCATGTGTCAGCTGGGGCTACAATCATCTGAAGGCTTGGCTGGGGCAGGAGGATCAGCTTCCAAGGTGGCTCACTCACAGGACAGGCACATTGTTGCAGGCCCTTTTTGGGGATTCAGTTCCTCTCCACACGGGCCTCTCCACGTCGCTGCCTGAGTGTCCTCATGGCATGGCAGCTGGCCTCCTGCAGAGCAAGAAATCCAAGAGATGCAGCCAGATGCTGCAATGACTTTACGGCCTATCCTTGAAAGTCATACACTATCCCTTCGACGTTATTTTACTGGGCACACAGGGCCAGCCCTGAATCAGTGTGAAAGAGGACTGCACGAGGAGGTGAGGGTCACTGGAGGTCATCTTGGAGGCTGGCCCACCAAGCTATGGAAGGGTCAGAAGAAGAGGACCAGGCTCGACCTAGCATACAACTTAGGTGGGGGGAGAAATCTTAAACACCTGTAATACTAAGACGATTAATAATAATACTAATAATAATAACAAAGAAAAGGCAGACAGTACACTCCCTGGGAAGCAAACAAGGTATTGAGTGAGCAAGGTAGATACAGGCTCTGCTCCCTTGCAGCTTATAATGTAGTGGGAATGACAGGTTTCATATAAATAATTGCACTTGGAATAAGATCCTATCTCCTTAACCTTGGCCCTGCCTGTTCTTTCCTTCTACTACTCAGCTCCTTCCTCAGTGAGCTTCAGCCACACAGGCCTTTTCTCTGTTCCTTCAACAGACTAAGTTCCTACCTCCCTCTGGGTCTTTGTACTTGCTGTTCACTGGACGGTTCTTCAGTCTTTGCATGGCCAGCTCTTTCTAACCATTCACGTCTCTGCATTTAGTTGCCACCTGATCTTTTCTTGCTTATTTGTCATCTACCTCCCCCAGCTAGAATCTAAGCTGCTCGTAAACAGAGACTGTTAAATCTCCTTCACTGTGTGTCTCCAGACCCCCATAGCACCTATTACATAGGAAGTGATGAATACGTATCATAATGAATGAATGAAGTACTCACTTTCTGACCAGGTTCTAAAATTGTGCAAAATCTTCCTTTTAGAGTATTGTAAACTTTAGGTCCAGTCCTGTTGCTTGGCCGTCTTGCAATCCAAACCAAGGTTGGTGAACTGTGTACTTGTTCTAAGATCTAACCTTGCTGACTCCTTGACTCTGAGCAAAGAGCATACATCTGCCCCCCCTGATTTTCCACCCATTTCTAGATTCAGTTGATCCAGCCCAGGCTGACTATATTTCTTGAATTTTTCCTTGGGGACAGGTCCTCCATTTCTGATTGCTTTTGCTTGGCTCCCTGCACAACTTCCCTCTCTCCTCCAGGGAAGGGTAATCCCAGCTTTGTTTTGCTGCGCTTGTTGTTTCCAGCTTCCCTGGGCTGAAATATTGAAAACTGTTGCTCATTCACATCCCAGTTTTCCTGCTTTTCAGGAGAAATAACATGACAAACCGAGACCCCATGCATATTTATTTTGAAAATATGTTTTTTAATTTGAAAGCCAAAGGACACTGCCGGTCTGCAGGTCATTTCACCTGCTGTGGCCTGTGATTCGCGAGGCCTTTTCTCTCTGGGTGGTGGTGCGAGCTAATGGACTCACGCTCCCTATGTATGTTTATCTTCAGTTAATTAAAATTTTGCCAAGTCTTCCTCGCAGCCCTTGTGGCTTGTGGCACTGATCCGGGCAGGCAGGCTGGGTGGGGGCGGTCATCCTATTAAATATTAATCTAGGAGGGCAATCAGGCCTGTGGGTTTCCACCCCTGAGTTTCTCCTGCTGAGAAGTTGCAATTCAATGCCAGAGCTCAGTGCCTGTGGCAACTCCCCCTGCCAGGCCTGAGTCAGCATCAGATACAATTTTTCAGAGCTATTATTTGATAATAAATCTGGGTAGAATTCTGGGAGATTGCTCCTAAAAACTGGAATGAATTACATGCACATCTACCTTGGAAGGGGACGTTAACCCCCTTGTAAAACTGTATCTCGTAAATGATGAACGGGACAGTTTGCCAGCATCTATTTTGAAGCTGTGTGTCAGCTTAAGGCTAACAAAGTATCCTGGCTTCAGATGTTAGTTCTGAAAGCCTGCCTCCTCCAGGGATGGGGGAGATTAAGGACCGAGCTGGAGCTCAAGGCCTCCCTCGTCCCAGTTTTGGAAATGGGGAAGTGGCTGCACGCGCGTTCACCTTCCCACCACCTCCTCCCTCCAATCTCTCCTCGCTGTGTCCTCGCTATTGAACCATTTCAGTTGGACACCTTTGCTGACAAACTCAGAGAATAGGAAGAGCCCTCTGTTGGGGGTTGAATTGCATCCCCCGAAAAGGGAAGTTGAAGTCCTAACTCCCTGGACAGTGAATGTGACCTCATTTGGAAACAGGGGCTTTGCAGATGTGATTAGTTAAGATGAGGTCCTAATGGATTGGGTGGGCCTGATCCAGTGACTGGTGTCCTTATAGGAAGTGAGGACACAGACACAGAGACACACGGGGAGACCGCCATGTGATGTGGGAGGCAGAGATTGGAGTGATACGTCTACCAGCCAAGAAGTGCCAAGGATTGCTGGCAACACCAGAAGCTGGAAGAGGAAGGAAGGATCCTTCCCTGGGGCCTTCAGAGAGAGGATGGCCCTGCCGACACTTTGATTTTTTACTTCCAGCCTCTAGAACGAGAGAATGAATTTCTGTCGTTTCCAGACACCGAGCTTCTGGCACTTTGCTACAGCAGCCCTGGGAAACTAGTACACACTCTACTCCTGGCCCTACTGCTGACTCCCTCAGCCGGCTGGCCCCTCTGCCAACCCCGCTGATAGGCTTGGCCACGCTGATTTTCTTCCCTTGCTTTCCCTTCCCTTCCTGGGAGGTCAGACACGATGAAATCCTAACTCACTAGAAGGCTTAGGAAGTGGGAAGTCAGGCTAAGCAGAAAAGCTCATCACATCTCAGGTTCTGCAGATGAATTTTGAAACATCTCAGTCCATGTTCTCGCCTAAGTGGAGGTCCGTGAATATAATAAGAAGGCTCTTTGACACTGGATGTCACTCTGCCTCAGGTGTCATCACTCTAAATTCAGGACTCCCTAGCTGGCTTCACAGATACAGAGAGAATAACAACTTGGCACGAATTTGTACTGACCCGGCACATATTCTGCAAATTGAACTTTTATTTTCAAATTCCTGCCTAATTCTTTGTCTCTTCTAAAAGTTGAATATAACAACAACAAATCAAGGGTTCAAGCTAGGTAAGTTTCCAGTAATCAAGATTCTATAATATTCTGTCGCCTTGAGATGGCTATGGAAAAGGACATTGAACTCGAGGTCAGAAAACTTGGACGTGAACTCCAGCTCTGCTCATCCTCACAACAGCCTTGCACAGTAAGTGTTATTATCCCCCAATCACATGGGGCAGGATGGACTGAGGCTGCCCCCGTCCCACCTCCAAAGAGACACACTCAGGAACCAGAAAGGTGGCTTCGGCTTGGTCTTTGTTTTGCTGAGTGGGGCACAGCGGCTGAGGGTAGAGATGAAGCGCTCTGGACGACAGAGGAGTTTTAAGAAGTTGTAGAGGTGAAAGAAGGAGAGAGCGAGAAAATGATTGGCAGGAAAGAGGAATTGGGGAGGGGAGGTGCAGAAGAAAGTTGTCCAATGGAGAATTTGATGTAGTTTCTCTTGTGTGGTGTGTCTTCTGTATCTTCTTCCCTAAATTCCAAAGGAGATTTCTAGTTACCTTGTTAGCAGTTGGATCTGGTTTGGGAGGTGGGCATCTGACAAGGAACAAAGATCGCCCATAAGGATCCAGTCATCCCAGGGCTGCGAGGGAGCTGAAGCTCAGAGAGGTTGAGTGCTTTGCTCAGGGTTACACAGCCTTAGGTTCTGAAATCAGATCTGTCTGACCCCACATCTAAGTTCTTTCCTCTGCCATATGGCTTATTCTCATGGTGGACTTACCAAACTTATTTCAGGCCCAGGAGGTAGTACAGGTTGAAAATTAAAATATTTCAAAAATTATTTATATAAATGCCCTGGAGGACAAGCAATAATGACTTATTAATTGTAGTTTTCATGTGGCTAGAGCTTTGCAGTCTGGAAAAATGGCTTCCGTTTACCCAACATTTACCAAGTGCCACGCCCTCCCCTGTGCATTATGTGATCTGACCTTCCGAGCAGGCCTGGAGGCAGGCATTTTTATCCCCATTTTACAAATGAAGAAACATTACAGAGTGATGAGCCCAGGTCACTGTTGGGAGGCTGTAGATCGAAGACCTAAACACCGAAAATCATTTAGTTTACTTACTTTTTGAATGGGTAATACACGCACACAGTACAATGTTTCCCAAGGAAAAGGCGAAGTGTGGAAATTCTCTGTCTCTTGCCACCCCACAGCCACCTAGTTCCCTTCCCACCACCCTCAGTCACCCACTAGGACCAGTTCTTGAGTGTCCCTCAAAGATGTCCTTGGTGTTTACACATGTGACCACGGTGCTTTGATACCACAGTCGCCTCCCTCAGAAAAAAAGAATGTTTGAAGCTAACCCGAGGAAGCAATGCTTCCCTCAGCCCTCTCTAAGCTTCGCTTTAAACCTGTGGCGCTCTGAGACCGCATGGAGGATGCTTTTATGCTTTCCTGGAAGCTGGTGAGGTGCACTGAAAAGAGAGCGGGGTCTGCAATCTGAGGGGACGAAGTTCAGGTTCATACGGAGAGCAGGGGACGTCACCTCTGAACCATTTCAGCATCTGACAACTGGAGGCAAACATCCTCGCCTCCAAGGGCTGCTGTGAGGGTGACACGGATGATGAGAACAAAGGTAGAACGTCAGGCACGTCTAGCAACCTGCCTCCTTTCCCTGCTCCACCAGAGCCCCCAGTTCCCCAGCGCTTCTTTAAGAACACGGAGGAAAGGGAAAGGAAACGCCCCCCAACTACACGCTATTTAATGATCAGCTTTGACCTAATTCTACTGCAAAGCATTTCCTTCTCTTTCCTACCTCCCACCGCCTCCCACCCAGCTGCCAAGTATAGAGAATACAGAAAAACTTGGGCCAAATGGGAACCTGGAATGTGAAAGCCTTTGAGAAAACAGCTGTTTGTTTGTTCATTCATTACCATGTTTTTGCCCCTGTCTCGTTGATGGCAACAGCCTGTGGGGACAAAGAATCATCCTTTGAGCTTTAGACCAGTCTGTACAGGCTCTCCATCCTTCCTGTCACTCCACAACTCTGCGAAACTGCGAAACTGCCGTTCAGAGAGGAAATGCTCTGGCTCTGAGGCTCATGGCAGAAATGGGGCTAGAACCCAAGTCTCCTCACCGAGTGCCTTGCCTTTCGCTGTCTCTGGCAGTCTTTTATGTGTAATCGCTGCTGTATCAGTTAGGATGCAGGATGCATTTGGCTGCCAGCACAGACAATCCAAGTCATACTGGCTCATGAACTGGAAATCCAGAGGTTGGACGGCTTCAGAATCAGCTGAAGACAGTGGCTCTGCACTCTCTCTGCTTCCTTGCCTTTATCCTCCTCTTTGTATTAGCTTCATTTTCAGGCTGGCTTCCCTCCTGCCAAAATGATTTACTGCGCTCCAAACTCCACATCAACACATCACAATGTCCAGAGGAAAAGAGAGTCTCTTCTTGTGTCCCTCTTGTGAATAAGGACGCTTCTTTATAAGCAGTCCCAAGAAACAACCTCCTTGTGCCACATTTTCTCAAACTGAAACAAATCTTGTGGTAGACATCTGTCATACTTGTGGTCACTCCGGCTCTTTGGAACACTCTTCCTTTGTTAGGACACATTTGAAATTATAAGTTCCACCCCACCAAGGTAAAAGCCCAATTTTGCTCTCCCTTTGTTAGAACAAGTTTGAAATTATAAATCCCACCTCCCAGGGTAGAAGCCAGATTTTGCTCTCCCAACAAAGTCATGGACTTTTACTCCAGAGTTGGTGATGCATGAAGAAAACTACAGAGCATGCTTCTCCTCCTTTCCCTCCTCCCCGTCTCCCTCCCCTCCCCACCTCTCCCCTCCCCTCCCCCTCATGCACAGTGGAGGCATTCGTGGTTGCAATAAAGTCAAGCTCCTGGCACAGAAGTAGCTGGAGTATGGTCTGTAGCTCCTGCATCCAGAGCTTGGTGGCGGTGGCACAGAAGTAGCTAGAGTATGGTCTGTAGCTCCTGCATCCAGAGCTTGGTGGCAGTGGCAGTTTTCTTGTCACCTCTGATCTATGGAGTGGTTCGGGCCAACTTGGCCTGGAGCCTGGCTCTCCAGCTCTCCCTATGATCTTGTGAGCCACCCATTGTCCTTTTAATAAACCTTTGAAGTGCTGAATCACCCCAGAGTCAGCTTCTGTTATTGCAGCTAAGAACCTGACTGATGCACACGCCCATTCCTGAGCACATGGCCGGGGCTGGACCCGTGCCCTCTGCTGACCGGCCTACACCTGAGTTCCTGAGCCAATAATGATGGCAAGGGAGTTGGGATTGCCCTTAAGCCAAACTTTACGGCAACCGCTACTGCCTCCACTGTGCGTTAGGGGTAGGGGAGAGGAGAGGAGGGAAGGGGAGGGAAAAGGAGGGAGGAGAAGCATACTCTGTAGTTTTCTTCTTGCATCACCAATCAAGACAAGCTCGAAGTTCAGGGTGAGGTGAGCTTTCCAGGAAGCAAAGGGGACATGTGCAAAGCCTAAATAAAATCGTGTTGTTTGAAAAAGGGAGTATGGATGCTTCATGGGCAGCCAACAACATCTACCAAGCCCTGCTGCGTGAGAGACTGCAGCTAAACACGGTCAGCCTCACAACTCCATAAGGTAAGATGTTACCATCCCCTTATGGATGTGGACTCGGACATGGAGACATTAAGTAACAAGATGACAGAGTTAATAAACTGGAATTCAACAAGGTCTACTTGACTCCAAAGTCATTTATACACTTATTTTCTCACTCACAGGTCTTGGGTCAGCTGTGGGCTCTCCTGGGACCCACTGGATTTGGCTGTAGCTGCAGGTTGGGTTTAGGTTGGCTCCATAAACCTCCTCATTTCTTTTGGACCAGTGGCTACTCAGGGCTCCCCAGATTCTCAAGAAGGATGTTCGAGCACATGGGGCCAAGAAAATCACACCAAGCCTTTGCTCACCTTATGTCCACTAACATTCCACTGGCCAAAGCAAATCACGTGGCCATGCCCATCATCACTCGGGCAGGGAAACACACTTCACCCACTCTGGTAAGGGGTAGTGCAAAGTCAAATGGCAAAGGATATGGACGTATAGTACTGTAACAGAGAGAGAGCAAAGAATTGGGAACAATAATCTGATCTCTATATGATGTGGGATTTCTTTTTCTGAACTACCTTTTGGCCAGAATCACTCATGATTTCAACAAGTATTTATTGAGCACTATTGTGTGCCAGGCACTGTTCTAGGCACTGAGGTTGCTGTCAGGAGAACGGCAGATTTGGTTCCTTGTTCTCATGGAGCTTACATCCTAGTGAATTCTTCCAGTGTGGCTATATATCACTTTCAGTGTCTTTAAAATCTTGCCAAAAGAAGCCGAGAGAGAAGAAAGAAAGAACGGAGGGAAGGTAGAGATGGAGAGAAATGGAGAGGCAGAAAACCCTTATCCCCTTCCAGACCAGTCTGGGGCCATCCTACAACGGAGCCTCTGTCACCTGCTCTGCCTACCTTCTCCTATTTCTGCATTTCACCCCACCTGCCCTTCCTGTCCCAGGTTTGCTACGTTCTGCTACTCCCGCAGGCCTGGCCCTTCCTCCTCATAATCTAGCCCTGCTGTAGTAGATGTTTGTCTTTTTTTGGGGGGGGGGAGGGTGTCCATTATTCCCTCCAACTTCAACTTTATATTGTTGCCTCAATTTCCCTTTGGGGGAAATTGCCCACTGTATAATGCCTCCCTTATGCCACGGAGGCCAAAGTGATCAGATCACTCCTCTCCTTGGCCCAGAGCTGGTGCAGAGAGGCGGAGTGGGTATATAAGCCTTGACTAATTGGAGCCTCTCTCCTGGACTTTGACTCTTGGGTAAGAGCTAGAAGGATAGGCTGCAATGGTACTCAAACCCAAGCCTTTCCATGAGTGGCCCTGCCTATGGCTCCATGGCCTGGCCACTAACCTACCTGTGGCTCTCATCTCGTTTTCCAGGCCCTGCCCTTCAGCCTCTTCCTTGTGAACCCTGGAAGCCTCCACTATGCTGCTGAGAATCTCTTCTTTGTTCAAGAGGGCCAGGGGCAGTTTCTGTTGTTTGCAGTCAAGAACCCCAATCATACCATATGACCCAGCAATTCTGCTTCTAGGTATATGCCCAAGAGAAAGGGTAACATGTGTCCATACAAAAACTTGTACACCAATGTTCACAGCAGCATTCTTCAAAATAGCCAAAAAGCGGAAACAACCCAAATGTCCATGAACTGATAAACGAGTAAGTCAAATGTGGTCTATCCATACAATGAAATATTATTCAGCCGTAAAAAGGAGTGAAGTACTGATACATGCTACAACATGGATGGAATTTGAAAACATTGTGCTAAGGGAAAGCAGCCAGATACAAAAGACCACACACACTATAATTCCATTTAAATAAAATGTCCAGAATAGGCAAATCCACAGAGACAGAAAGTGGATTAGTTGTTGCCAGGGGCTTGGGATGGGGGAGGGTAATTGACTACTAATGGATACGGGTTTTTTTTTGGAGGGGGTTATGAAAAGTTCTAAAATTGTGCTGTTCATTGCACAACTCTGTAAATATACTAAATCCCACTCAGTTGTACACTTTAAAAGGGTAAATTTTATATGGTATGTGAGTTATAGCTCAATAAAGTTGTTATTTAAAAAGAAAAGAACCCTAATCAAATACCTTCTAGGGGAGGAGCGCAATGGAAGGAGGCGGCCTGGGCCGCTAACACCACCAGCTGGAGCTCCGGAGGATTTAGTTCTAATCCGGGTCTGTTTCTTGCAAACCTTAACTTCACCCTTTTGGACCTCCGTTTCTTCCTCACTAACGTGAAGAGGCTTATTAGATGAATGTTTCCCCAACTCCAGTCATTTGTGAACCGCCTTCATGATTTTTGCTGTATCATTGTGCCAACCAAACAATTATTTACCTATTTCTTTTCATTAATTCACCTTTTTAAAAAAATCTAGCATCATTCTAACCAAAAATATTCATAAAATCGTGGGTTTGCCATGCTGGTTTCCCAAAATGCATAAAATCAGAAAACATAAAATTAGAATTGCTCATCCACTCCCCAGGTCACCAGTCCCATTTCTGCCATTTGGGAGCCCTGGCCTAGGGCTCTCCAAGGCTCATCTACAAACTAGCCCTTCCTGTGGAGGACGAGGCCCTGCCTTTGCTCCTCCCTCAACTAACATGGACTTTTAATCATTGCTTTTGGGACATGGCCTTGACCTGTGGCCTAACCTCGCTGTGGTGGTGGGGATTTCTGGTGTGATAGAAGAGAAGGGCTGTCCCAAGGCTGACTCATTTAGTAACTCAAGGGGCACTTCCTGGGCCCCTGGGGATGCTTATTGTTATTCTAGTTTTACAGAGGGGGAGACTGTCTCAGGAACATTAACTAACATAGCAGAAGAGGAAGGGACAAGATTCAAAACCTGACTCTTCAAAATTCCCTTACTCTTTTAACCATAACATAATAGGCCATGGGACCAGACATTTTAGGGTGGGTGTATCTGCAGTTGCCATCAAATCAGGCCAAACACATAACTGCCACCTTTGCCCTTGGGTAGGATCATCACTGAAGAATGGGACACAGATGTGGCTTCTAAGATGAAAATTTTATCCACTGAATTTCTAGCATGTCTGTATATCAATAACAAGCAGTAACAAACTCCCCTGTAGTTCTTTCATTACCCACATCCCACTTATATTCACTAATTCAAAAATCTCTGTTCCTTACTAGTCAGGGATCATGTCTTTTTTCCTTTTTGGGAAGACCAGCCCTGAGCTAACATCTGCTGCCAACCCTCCTCTATTTGCTGAGGAAGACTGGCCTTGAGCTAACACCTGTGCCCATCTTCCTCTGCTTTATACGTGGAACATCTACCACAGCATGGCTTGACAAGAGGTGCCATGTCCGCACCCGGGATCCGAACCGGCGAACCCCAGGCTGCCGAAGCAGAATGTGGGAACTTAACCGCTGCGCCACTGGCCCGGCCCCATGTCTTTCTTATTCATCACTATGTCTGCAACACTTAACCCAGTATTGAGCACAGAGTAGGCCCCTAATAAGTTTCAGTTTAATTAGCTAACAGCCCCTCACTGCACAAAGCCTCTAGCCCAGGATGTGTGGTTGGGAGGTGGAAGGGGGTAGGCTGAGACAAGCCCGCAGGCAAGGGGCAGGATTCACCACTGTGTCCAGGCGCCTGCACAGCAGGTCAGAAGAGGCTGGTAAGCCCTTCAGCTGTGTACCCTACATGGATCGACGTGTATCCTGCATCTTCTGCCATGGAGCAGGATGCTGTGGCAGCCACCTGGGTTTATCTGTGGAGGTGTTTTCAATCCATCCAGATAGGAGAGCAGAGCAGAGCAGTGATGCATTTAATATCCAACAAATAACCGTGGGCAGCCAGCCCCATGCAAAGCCCGGTGCCAGGCACCTTGGAGGAGACAAATGTAACTCAGGCCGCCACTGAGCCCCATGCAGGGCCCCTGAGTACACAAATCCACCAGCCGAGGCCTGCCAATGCCTTGTGCAGTGTTCTTTCCCCAACAGCACTGCCTTCCAAAAGTGATGCCCCCGCTGCCAAGATTAGGAGCACTCTTCCAGCAGTGTGCTGTAGGAGGCTGCAACTGAGATTGACACATGAGGGGCCTGCAGTGCGCTAGGTGCTAGGGTTCAACGCAAACAGGACTCACCCCACCCCAGGGAGCATCCAGCGGTGGCTGGGTCAGTACCTAAATGAGATGGAGGGAATAAGAGGGAGCTGCTCTCATAGACCTGCACCAGGCAGGATGCGAGGTGAGTGCCTGGGAAGTGGAGAGGGGGAGCCAGGAGCAGAAGGAGGGAGAAGCAGGTGTGCAGGGCGCATGAAGTACTCTGTCTGGGGCTTCAGTAACCTGGGGCTTTCTGGCTGGTTCTTGCCATGGGGCCGGGGCATTCTTCCCTAATGTAACAAGCCCACAAGCTCTGTCTGCAGCCCCTGCCCCTCTTTGGACCTGCAAGAACTATAGACCTGAAGGCTCCCCACTTTTGGCTTCCTGCCTTCAGCAGTCTTTCCCGATGAAGCCTCTGTTCTTCAGACTACCAGAGCGCCAGGGCGTGTCCTCTGGAATGCCTGTGCTCCCTCCTGTGGAGCGTGCACAGTTACCACCGCATTCTGAGGCATGTTCAGCTGTCCAGGCAGGTCAAGGATGGAGAATCAGGCTAAAGACCTTCAGGAAGACTAAGGAGATGATACAATGGTTGGTCTACACAGGGTTTCTCAACCTTGGCACTGTTGCCATTTGGGCCAGATCATTCTTTGTTGTAGGGGGTTGCCCTGTACAATGCAGAATGTCTAGCAGTGTCCCTAGCCTCTACTCGTTGCATAATAGTGAGCAACTCCACAGTTGTGACAACCAAAAATGTCTTCAGACATTTCCTATGTCCCCTGGGGGTAAACTCATCCATTGTTAAGAACCATTGCTGTACATCTGCTGACTCTGCCATCTGCCAGCTGTGTGAACGCAGCAGGTTATTTAACTAATCTGTGCCTCAGTTTTCTTGCCTGTAAAATGGGGATAAGAATAATACCTACCTTATAAGATGCTATGAAATACGTTAATATGTGTAAAGAACAGCGCCTATCATATAATAAGCACTCAATAAATGCTAGCTACTGTTCTTATCACAGAAACCAAATGCAGATAAAGGGGATGGTTGAAAAGACTGCTTCATAAATATTCATTGTAGTATAGAAACAAGAAATTTATTTGTTCATTTTCTGCCCTGCTTATTTCTGGTAAACTATTTGAGGCAGCTTGAAATAAAAGCACACACATTAATGGCCAATTAAAAAAATTTTTTTATAACACAAGGACAAATAATTTTAATATTTAAAGAACTCATACAGATCAATAAGTAGAGTACTAATGTCACCTAGATTAATGAGGACAGGACACGAGCACAAAAGTTTATAGGAGAAAACAATGTGGAGAAATGCTCAACAAAGACATAAAAAATAATTAAATAGCAACCAAACCTAACTTATTAAAAATGTCAGATTAGCAGATAAGAGGGCAATGAAACTGACACTCTCATATGTTGCAGTTAGAAACATGGCAAATTAAAACTGATTCAGAGATTAACAACCATTAACACTGGAGGAAAAACTAGAGGGGGGAAGTTAATTTTATCAAGAATTCAAAATCAAATGAAATGTTCACTTAAGCAACAAATAGAATCTTGAGCTTCCTAGCAGCCACTGCAAAAATAAAAACACGGCCAAGAGAACTCACTGCCAGGACCTCCAGAAGAGATCACCTTTGTTCACTAAGCCCAAGTCCTAACACAAGGGCCTTGAGTAACAGAAGCAGACAAAGTTGCAACGGCAACTCTGAGGTGATGTAACATGTGCCTCAGCTGCAATAAAAGCTTATTTAAAGCACCACACACGACTCTATACCTCTGCTCTAGCCAAGAATGTGTCTCCCCACCCATCACCAAGAAATGAGTTCCCTGAAAATGCCTGCCCCTCTAGCAGCAAGCTGTGGCTGGCAGAAGCAGCAGCCTCTCTCCCCTGCCTGCATGGCTGACCTGCAGGCCCCTCCAGCTGACTGGCAGGGCTGGTCGCCAGCACACGCTGCCAGCTGCCTAAATGGTCCTGCTGGCTCGGGTCTCTGGCTGCAGCCCCTTAGAAAAGGGAGGCCCACAGCAGAGTTTGGCACAGGCCATGCTGGAGCCAAACTCTGCACTGCTCAGTTCTGAATGGTCCCCTTGGGGGATCAGAGAGGGAAAAGGGCCGGCTCTGAGTGTGTGGAACAAAGGAAGTGGAGGCTCAGAGTGCCCCGGGCACAGGTGAACGATCACCTGAACATGACAGGGTGAAAGCAGCTTCTTGCCCTCTCAACCTCAGTTTCCTCTTCTGTAAAATGGGGATAATAGTAACTTCATAGGGTTATAGTGAAGATTAAAAGAGTTCTACATGTAAAGTGCTCAAAGCAATGCCTGGCACACAGTAAACGTTAGCTGCTATTATTGTTATCATTTTTGCCCTCAGCATTCTTCTGTGGATATCCTAGACTCAAGCATCACATCTCCTGAAGGAGATCGCAGTGTATGTGTGTGCGGGCGTGGTGGGCGGCAGTAATGGGAAAAGGCATCTGAACATTTTAGTCACTGTGTAACCCTCAACCTAGAGCCAAGCAATGGGACCAAGTATCAGTTCATACTTAGGAGGAGCCCTAAGTATGGGATACTAGCCCCAGCCCTGCAACTAACTGGTACGCTTGCCAGTGTGACCTTAGGCAAGCTCTATGCTCCAGTCTAGGCCTCAGCTTACTCACCTATAAAGTGAAGTGATGGGACTAAATCATTCCTAAATGCTCCTATACATCAGAATCACTTCAGGACATCATAAAATGTAGGCTCCCAGGCTCTGCCAATTGAATCCAAGTTTCTGGAAATGGAGACTGAGAATCTGCATTTCAATGAGCTCCTTGGATCATCCTGAAGTTTCGTCAGGTTTGAAAGCCACTGACCAGATGAGCTCTAAGGCCCCCTCTAATATCACATGCTAAGATTAATTACAGACTCATGGAGCAGACGAGGTCTTGGAGTAGCTGTGTGCCTTAGCAGTCTGGGGCAGGTGGCCGCTGCCTGTGAGAGAGCTCCGGAAGAGTAATGCTGGTGCCCTCGGTGCTCTGCCAGGGTTTAATCATCCCAGGAGGAAGGAAGTTATACTTTCCGTCTAATCAAATATTCCATCTCAGCAATCTACCTCCCACTCTGCAGGCTTTGTGCCCATCAGCTCAACCTTCATGAACTTGTAGTGCCTGGTCTCAACAATACTACCAGCGAGATGGCTCTTGACTTCGACTCTTTCTTTCCATTCCCATTGCTACTGCCCTTGTTCAGGCTGTTAACACCTCTTATTTGGACCATGTAACAGCTTCCTAGCTAATCTTCTGCCCTCTAGTCTCTCTTCAATCTTTTCTTCACAGTATCAACATTTATCTTCCTAACCCCAGCATTACATCTCCAGCCCTCAATTCTCCACATCTGCCAATCAAAACCTAACTCCTCAACCTGTCATTCAAGGCCTTTCAGAGCTTGAATCAACCTACATTTTTGCTTTCATAGCTTACTACATTTGTCTTCCATAACCCCCTTTGGCCAAGAGCCACCTTAGGCTATAGTTAACTTTCTTGCATATTTTTGACAAATGATTTCCCAAACTTGAATACCGTGGAAATCTCCCTCGCCATCACTGCTTATTTTTCAACACAAAATACCTATAACATCTCATGGATACTCATGGATGCTAAGTGATTCACGGAACTCAGTTTGGGAAACACTATGCTCTTCCATCTGCTTGCCAATGCCTTCACTCTCTATTCTGGGATCTGTCCAGGTCCTGAACTCCAACTCAGAACAACCATCTAACGTTGTCATGCCTACCAGCTCTCCATCTGACTGTTTTTGAATACTGTCAAGGTTCTAGAGAGACACGGAACCAGAACACTATTCTGTCCCCACCCTTATTCCTATTTGCCTTCCTTCCTGGGCTGGTTCTGCATTTTCCCCAAGGTACGTCTTGATTTACTTAAATGAACATAGTTGACCATCTTTGTTCAACCGTTCAACCATCTTTGTTTCCAAGCTTCCAAATAAATACCCTCCTCTTCTCATTAGCAACTCAAGCAGGTAAACATCTATGTCTCCTGGGGCTACTTCCCATTCCTGCATCTGTGACATTGTTGGTTGATCACAGCACTTGCTCCTAAACCCCAGATGTGACGATGTAGATTCAGAATCCTTCTTAACACAATTCTCCAGGCAGGTATTATCCATCAGTCAGAGTTGGAATGCCAGTTGAGACAGTCCTACTTACCATCAATGAACTAGCTGATTAAATAGCTAATGTGTTTACTAGGAAAGCTCTGTTGAGTTTTAGTTTCAATTCCCCGATGGAACCTTAAACTAGAGTCATCTCTAGTTACGTTCTATCTATGCCAAGTCTTTCAGGCTGGGGGATCTGGGTTGTGGGTGAGGATCTATGAGAAGTCTAATTTGGCATAAGAATTAGAATAAGACTGCCAAGGTCAGAAAAGCTTCTACTAAGAACTGTCCTGGAGCATTGTCCACCTCCCATCTCTTTCTTCTGCCAAAACCCACAGAAGCGTCTGGTGAGCTGGCTGGTCCCTAGCCATAAGGAAGAGATCTGAGAGGCTACAAAATAAATGACAAACTACCCTTAGAAAGATGTATGTCTGGGGCAGAATGCAATTGGAGATGCCTTCGATGTCCCCAAGCAGCGGCAAGGTTTTCAACTTGGCCTGAGCCAATGGAACCGTGTGCAATGGAAAGACTGATATTTTTGGTCAGATAACAGGCTGCTCCAGTTTCTTCTCTCTCCTCCTTCCCCTCCTTCTCCTCCAAGCTGATCACATTTCCTTGGTGATTTTCATGCTTAGGCAGTAGGTCTTAGGGGACAAGTGTGAATTCCATAGGGACCTTATCTGTATAAATTACTCTGTGCTAATATTATCCTCTGTACAGTATCTTCCTTCCTACTTTCCTGCCATAAGCATTTATTAAACACCAACTATGTATTATACAGTGAGCACTGTTGTAAAGAAGAAAGCCCTTGAACTCTGACTGGAGCCACCAGGGGAGACTGTATATTAAACAAAAATAATGTCACTGCTCTGATCAGCAGAAAAATGCACTTCAAGTCGTTTCCTCTCTTCTTCAGATCTCAAAAGAGCTGTAACTGAGTGGAACAAAATTGAGAGCCTGGCAGCTAAAATGCCCGAATTCCACGGAATTCTACAAGATCATGAAGAGCTCCCATAGGAGAACACAAACCAGTTCTCAAATCCAGAATACTATAAAGACAAAGCAGTGGAACACTTCCTCGCCTCTACTTATTGCCGGGGATGACTCTGTTTTATATATATTAACTCCCCAAATCCCCACAATAATGCTGTGAGTTAAATATACCATCATCATTCAACAGATGAGGAGTAAAGGCACAAAGAGGTTACATGACACTTGCCCAAGGCCAGCAGCTAGGAAGTGATGGAGCTGGGATGTGAACCTATGCAGTGTCATTGCAGAGTCTAAGTTACTCTGAATGAAATATGTGCATTTAAATGAAACACGTACATTTAAACAACAAAGAAAGTGCTAATTCTTGGATTGGAGTGGGATTGGATGGATAATAACTGGATGGAGCTTTTCACCCCAAGGTATTCTACCAGTTAAAGACAGAAGCGTTTTGATAGTGCCATCCCTCCATACTTTTAAAGAAGGCTTCATAAAGGCCAGCCACTCCCCCAGAACCAGTCACATCTCCTAGTGACCCCCTGACAGACAGCAGACTGGTGCCCCAGTGCCTGACCCAGAGCACAGTTTTCATGTTCTTGAATGCTGGACACGGAGACAGATCTGCATGGGTCCCTTTATGTATGAGCAAGCTGTATTTTTGACTGGAAAACCACATGATGTAATTAGTACCTCCGGCAGCAGTGTCGCTGGTCCTAGAAGCCTGAAGCCCTAACTTCTAGACTGGACTCTACCAGCTACCGTCCCTTATTTTCTTCATCTGTAAATATTTATTCAGCAAACAATTTTGAGCACCTCTTTAATGCCAAGCACTGTGTGCTAAGCCCTAAAACCACTAAGATGAATTCAATAGTTGCCCCCGAGGAACTCGCTATTTGCTGGCAGAGACAGACCAGCAATGATTATGATGCACTGTGCCCTCCTAGCGTTCCGGAGAACAAGGGAGGGCCCCAAGGGAGGGCCCCAAGGGAGGGCCCCACCCTGTTCCTCCTCCCTGGGAGTTTGCAAGCAGCAGATGAGATCACACAGACGACAGCGCTTTGTAAATAGCAGAAGGTGAGAATGAGGTGCGGAGGTGGCGGGATTGCGGGGTTGGGGAATGGGACACACCTTAAACCCAGGAGCTCTCAGCCATGTCTGGAGACCTCAGGCAGCTGGCCAAGCTAAGTGCTGGGTCTGGGGCTGTGAGCCTGGGCAAGGCCTCCCGGACGTGAGGGGACAAAGCCTGAAGCCCTTGCACTCTTGCAGCAGGCCAAGTCCAAACCTTGCTGCCCTGGCCAGGCTGCTCTGGGCTTGGTCCTGGCAGGAACCTAAACTTGTTACGGTGCTTAGGACTAGGGGCTTTTGCAGCCCTGCGCCACCCACTGACCTCTTCAGGGTCCCAGCTCGAACAGCGACAAAGGCCAGGTCTTCCCACCATTGTGCAGCCTGAGAGGCCCAATTTCCATGAATCCCCTTATATAAATGCTATCCTTGACAAATGGTGGCCCGAGGCGACGCCAGCCACCGCCATTCTCTGTGCTGAAGCGCCACCTAGAGGCCAGTTGTAGCTCAAACGAATGTGGAGGCAAGTTTCAGAATTTGCCTCGGCGGGGGAAACGAGGAAAAGACATGTTCAAAGTATCAAAAGCAAGAAAATGGCAGAGGACCCTTAAGAGCACTCCGTCAGCCCCTTCCCCAGCCCCCTGTGGTTTGCTGATGAGATATTCAAGGACTGAAATGTCTCAGCTTCTCACTGGAACAGGACTTCCTCCATGGCTACGGACCAGTGTGAGAATGTCACTTTCTCACACAACCTAAAAATCCGGATGTGAAGAGCAAGCATGCCAAGAAAACTCTCCAGTTGGCCCTGCAGCCCAGACGCTGCCCCATCTGCTTCTCTTCCCTACTCCAAAGTTCAGACTCTGGGTGCTTGGGAAAACAGTTTTTCAGTGGATAAGGCCTCCTTTTGAGGAGTTTGCTGATTCTGCTTACACATCTGGAATCAGCCGCCTTACACTGAGCATGAACACACATTTATCATGGCCCATTTATTCAGAAGTAGCTGGATGAGTCTACAAAGGCATCAAAGATAAGCCAATAGTTCAAAATCAGCATGGAGTTATTTTTGCCTGAAGAAAATCCAAGCCAGATGGTAGTGGAGTATCAAGAAGAGCAGGCCAAGCTTCCAAACTGAGCAAGAAGTTTTTTAAAAAATACTCTTCCTTTAGGTTTTTCTGTTCATTCCTTTGCCAGGCCAGCAATTTAGCTTCCTACTACTAGACCTATTGAATTCTTAAATATAACTGGAAAACAAGATACATAAAATATTCAAGCCCTCACTGTGCATCAAAGCACCCAGTCCTCGGCAGCTTGGGGGCAGCAGCTGTCCGCAGTCCCCAGGGAGTGCAGAGACAACACGTCCTTGCCTGCCAGGAGCTGCTGGTCCCTCTTCAGACCAACGACAATTCAAACAAGGGGCTCCCTTTAGAGTCAACCCTGAGGAGCCTTGGGAAAACTGGAATGATTTTTCAATCTATTAACAAGCTACCACTGCTCCTCAGGGATAAAATGCAGGCACTGACTGGGCCCAGAGCAAGTGAAGCTGCCATTTCCTTTACCTATATTCCCAAATAAGTTAGATTTACTAAATCTGAAGTGTTTGCTGCTCCCCAGTAGAAACAATCCCACTCGGCGCTCACAGCAATCTTGACGTGAGATCTTGAGATGAGCAGTAGTATCACCACCGTCTTGCAGAAAAGGAAACAGAGGCTAAAAGAAATTGAGTAATTTTCCTGTAAGTAGCCAAGAGTTCCAGTTTTCCCAATGCCATCATCTCCCTTGGCATGAAGCCGACATATTAAGTACTAAAGAGAATATTCTGAGAAGCAATTTAGTTTGCCACAGATTGTTGCAAGAATTCTTACACAATCATTAGGACTACACTGTAAGGTGGAATTTGTGGACCAAGGATGACCCTCATTCAGGAATAATGCTCACTGGAGGTCAGTTCGTACAATCCACCTTCTGGGAGGCTCAAAGCTTCTCACTTAGACAGAAAGTTTTCTCCTTTGTTTCCCACTTCATTCCTTTCATTTAAGCCAGACAGGCTCTTTGTCCCCTATAAAATCCCATGCAAGTGTTTGTAATTATTCTTTTTCTGATAAAGTGAGTTCCCTCCTGGGAAAGTTAAGAAGAACCACTAAACAATGGGAGGAAACAAAGACACAATGGGGACAGTGGGGAGGATGGCTCTCTGTGCCTGAAAAACCTACAGTATTTCAGAGCTGGAAGGGGCCTCCGAGAGCATCCGATGACAGTCCAAATGCTCTCTTGGCAGATGACATCAAGCCCCAGCAATCACGTGACTTTCCAAAATCACACAGTGAGTAAGTGGCAGAGCTGGTCAGAATCCCAGTCCAATTGGCTCCTAGCTGAAGACACTTTTCACTGAATCAGTTTCAGGAGATTGTTTCTTGTTTCTAAATAAAATCCAGCTAGGAACCCAAATCTCCAGGGCTACCCCTGAAATGACTCTTTGGGGGAAACTGCTGACATTCCCCATCTTGAGCTGTTCCAGATACGGAAGGGAAGGGAAAGAGAGCGCTCTATTCTGAGCACCCAGAACAATAGCTAATAGCAGCCAAAATGTATTGAATTCTGTGCTGGACTCTGTGCTTAGTACATACTTTATATGCATTAGCTTGTCTAATCCTCTCAACAACCATAGAAGGTAGACATGATTATTTCCATTTTACAGATAAGGAGAATGAGGCACAAAGCACCTAATGACTGGCTTAAGCTCCCACAATCCATAAGAGGTGGAGATAGGATTGGAGTCCAGCTCTGTTGTACATCAAAGGCAGGGCTCCAAACAACTGACGTTTAAAAATCATAAGGTAAATGCAGGACCCAGGGAAACTCAAATTAAGTTTTGGCTGAGCACAGAGAATCCTCATACACCAGCCAGCTGTCCCTGCAGAAAACTACAGGCCCTGCCTAGTTGAAAAAGGGGACTTCCACCAGGGCTGGCAGATTGGGGGACTTAGGAGTTTAGTTTCTTGCTGCTTCTGCCCAAACTCTTTGAGGGGTCGGGGGAGAGTAGGAAGAACAAGAAGGAAGGAAACATTCAGGACTGGAGGTTTGGCGGGAACAAAGAAAATTGACAACAGGTTTGTTTTTTATTTTATTTTATTTTTTTGAGGAAGATTAGCCCTGAGCTAACATCCGTGCCCATCTTCCTCTACTTTCTATGTGGGACACCTGCCACAGCATGGCGTGCCAAGCGATGCCATATCCGCACCCGGGATCCGAACCAGCAAACTCCAAGCCGCCAAGAAGCGGAACGTGCGAACTTAACCGCTGCGCCACCGGGCCGGCCCCCCCAGGTTTGTTTTTTAAACCAAAGGTATTCTAAAAGCCACACCCTGCCTTTAAGAGCTACAGAAGGATTCTCTGCCATTCTTAGTAAATTCTTCCACCATCCTCAATAACCATTTCACTAACAGGTCTTGCATCAGCTTGAACTTAAATTAGACACAGGAAAGGACTTCTGTGCAAAATGAACCAGTCATCTCTGTAAACTGGGACTTCTCTTCACAGAATCCCTCTGCTGGAGTGAGGAAGGCAATGAACACACCTCCAAATTAGGGCTGCCCAAAGGAACACACACCAAGACTTTCAACAGGGGAGACAAGGGGCTAGTTTTCAAACTTAGTACTTCCGTGGGTATTAAAGTCTTCCATGCCCAAGGGACCCTCAGGAAAAGGTACACACTTGGTAGGTGGAACAGGCCACTAAGGTCTAGAAAGGGTGTGAGAGAAAGCTGGTGCTCGTGGAGGGGTGGGGCCCAGGAGGCAAAACTCCTGCCAACGTGGTGCATTGCTTTTCCCCCAAAGCTGCAATTTAGTGTGCTTTTGTGCTTCTCCAAGTCAAAACTTCTCAACATTATACATTTGAATCTTAACCTTTAGTTCCTTTTCAGTGAGAGTGTATCTGTGTGGTGCCTGAGCCACCCCCACGTCACAAGTATAAGAAAACAGGCCCCTGGAAACAGCAGTAATTGAGTTTGATGACAACTCTATTCCTTCTCCTCACTGTTCTGGGATGGAACAGAGCCCCATGCACTCGTCTCCGGAGCTTGCCCAGAAGAATGAATAATTCAAGCTAACCTCTATCACCGCCGACCTTAACCACATGCCTATTGTTTTTGAGACAGAATTCACATTGGCTTTGATGAAGCATTTAAAAAGAACACAAAATTAAACTACTTGATCTGGCATATAACTCGAGAGCACCCAGTCATTCCACATATGGGATTCTACTTGATTTAAAAACCTGGTTCCTCCTTGGGAGAGAATAAAATAAGAGCTTAAAAGCACTTACTCTTGAATGCTCCAACTACCTTGCTTCTGTGTTCCCAGATGCACTCAACTTACAATCATTTATGCCCTAAACAGATGTTGGTTTCCTGCCTTCTGGCGAGCATCATTCAGGGCTGCAGCCGTCTTTTGTTTGAACTTCTGTGAGGTCGGGGATGTGCAGTGTGTCAGAATTGCACGCATGCCAGCCAGCATGTCCATCAGCTGCATTTCCAGTTTCTCTACAGTGCTTTACACAACGCATCGACTGGGGTCAGAGGACAGTATGGCTCGGTAACACAGGCTTTGGAGCATGTGACCTTAGGCAAATCACATAGCCTGAGTTACCAACCTGGCTGGGTTATTGGAAGACTATTAGTTTGCTCAAGGCTGCCTTAACAAAATACCACAGACTGGGTGGCTTAAACAGCAGAAGTTTATTCTTCCACAGTTCTGGAGGCTAGAAGTCCAAGATTAATGTGTCAGAAGGTCTGGTTTCCTCTGAGGCCTCTCTCTGAGGCCTGGAGATGGACGCCTTCTCGCTGTGTCCTCACATGATCTTTCTTCCGTGCCTTACATCTGGTGTCTGAATTTCCTCTTGTTCTTGTAAGAACATCAGTCAGATCGGATTAGGGCCCACCCTAAAGATCTCATTTTAAGTTAAACAACCTCTTCAAAGACCTTATCTTCAAATGCAGTCACATTCTGAGGCAGTCTAGGTTAGAGCATCAACATATGAATTGGGGGGGACACAATTCAGCCTGTAAGAAAGACCAAATGACAAAGTAGGAGCTTGATAAAGGCTCACACTTTTCCTCTCTTTGGCATAGAGAAAGAACTTGTGCTTTAGAATTGTAAAGCATAATTTCAACTCCTGGTTCTATTGCTTGCTAATTATGCAACAGAGCAAGTTGCTTATCCTCTGTATCTGTAAAATGGGAATAAGAATATCTCCCTCAAAGGGATTGTTTTAAGGATAAAATGCTAAGTACGTGAAGTGCTTAACAGTATCTGGAAGAGGTAGGCAGAATGTATTGGCTATTACTGCATTATTTCTTCCTAGCAGTAATTGTGATTAATGCTTCTTATTTGCCTTTTGTCCAAGTGCTTTGGCAACCAGCCTTGGCGATGGTCTGTGAACTAAATAAACAAAGTGACAAATCTCTGTCCTAGTGATTTCCAGAAACATTTCTTGATTGGCTGAACAAAGACAGCAGCAGAGGTGGTAGATGACACATCCCCCAAGAAGCCTTACTTTAGCGAATACCCACAAGGCCACATCAGGCCCCATCTCCCTCCCAGTATGATGACCCATGTACTTCCTCTTCTCTTACCCTAATGACAGAAGTTCCCTTAAAACAAAAGTCAGAGGCAGCCCATTCCAAGAGCACTGGCCAGAAAGATGGGAGGACTGGAAAACAAGCATCATGCTACAAAGGACTCAACCCAGCAAGTAAGGAGCTTTAACGCAGGAAGTGGCTGAGCTGAAAATTGTTGCTTCTAGTCAGGGAGGTCTCTAGACAGAAGCCCAGTTCTCAGTTTCAACCATTCCAAACCAGCAAGGTTAAAAGGGAGCTCCAGAAATGAGTAAAACTAATCCCCACCATGACATACGACCAGCATTACACAGTTACAGCGGTGCTACTCCAAAAGTGGTCTGCAGATCTGTGCCAATCTGCAAACTGTTTGCTACTGTTTGGTCCATGACAAACACAGAAATCAAGAGTAGGCATTTAGGAACTTGAACAGCAGTTTGACAGAGTAATTTTATATCTGTTAAATGTACAATAAAAATTTTATGCTTGTATTTCGTGTCTTTTCATTTTTCCAGAAATTCCTTCTTATTGTATTTTACAAAAGGTTTGGTCCCGAGTAACTAGTCCCGCAGCACAGCCAGCTTAAGCACTCCGTTACAAGCTTCCAAATAGCTCAGTGTGAACAAATCCTTCTCATAACTCGGGAGAATACTACTCCCTGGGCCCTAGCACATCCCACTCCAAAACAAAAAGAAACAATAAAACCATGGTCTTTTTCTGCATTTTACAAGAGATGAAAATGATAGTCTGTTTTCCTATCAGGAATATAGTAAAAATCAGCTTCCAGTGTATATTCCAGTCCAAACTTTTGCTATATTAGAAGTGACCAACGTCCAGAGGACTTTTTATTGAAATGCTTATGAAGGCTACAGACACAATACTTTACTCAGAACCAGAAGATATAACAGTGGGGGAAAATCCTGAATATGAGTCAGAAAATCTGGATTTAAACCCTGCCTTTATTGCCTGAAGCTTTCTGACTTTGTGTAAGTGATAATCTCACCCAGCCAGTTTCCTTAACTACAAAAAGTGGAGATTAAAATTACCTGCCCGATCTACATCTTAAGAGCGTTGTGAGATTCAAATGAGATGATGTCTGTGGAACATCATCTCACAAAGAATAAAGGGCAACAGAAGTACACAATGGGATCAGTATTGAGCCCAGCCTTCAAAGAGCTGACAGTCTCAAAAGAAACAGCCCCTAACACGGTGCAGTACGGAAGCTGACCGGAATACGGCCATTCTTCAGATATTTTGTTAACCCAAAGTTTACCAATTAGAATATGCTGCCTTCAAATTCTTCCCTGTGCAGAAAGCACTCTTATTTTCGAATGAACTGTTAAGTATATTTGTTTCCATCCTGCCAGGACACCAGGAGGAAGGAAGCAGGAGAGCACACAGTGCCAGCCCTTGAGCAGCTCACAGCTGCAAGGCGTGGCCAGTGGCAGGCTCAAGGCAGAATGTGACTCCAACACGGCAGGAACCAGAGGAGGGCAACTCTTCCCCATTTTAACTTGTACAGCTATTTGGAGACCCTCTCAAAAAGATTACGATCTTAAAAAATGCACTATTTCACTCCTGTACTTTAGGCAAGACCAGAAAATCATAATGTATTTTAGCTTTATTGAAGACATATTACAGCAGACAAACAAATAGGACAAACACATGCTTTATAAAATAAACATTTTCATGTTTGAGAAAATATAAATAAATACTAGGAAAGGGCCACACTGAACAACTTGGCTTAGTACTCTCTTTAGGTGTATCTGTACCAGGGCTGCTAGATGGACATCATCTGATAGGGGAAGAAAGGGAGAACAGTGGGGAAAACAGGGTAGAAACTGTCTCTAGTAATCAAGGGCCATTTTAAGCAGCCAAGAGATATTCCAAGAGCACTTGACACCTCATGATCAATTTCTCTTTCAAGACTGTTACAGTTGATATAAGGTCACTGTACTCCTGGCATCTGAAAACCAGGCTCACATGGAGCTGCTTCTTCACCTGCACCCCCTAAGAAACACTCAACACAGCCTTGAGGGAGCAGGTCCAAATATTACTCTTACACACACACCCCCTAACATTACACACACACAGCCGAATATTACACACACACAAACACACACCCCCACTACTCACAAAACCTTCAGATGAGTTGTGGACTTTCTGGTGTTTTGTGAAGAGCAACTTGTAATATATTTCTTAATTCAGAACTTTGTTATTTTTGTCAACAAACCAGGCAGTTGTCCAAAGTATAAAGAAAGAAAATTAAGGCTAACTGATGCTGCTTTAGATTATATTACTCCAAACAAAAAAGTTCCAAGTTAGAAGAAGCAGGAGGGCAAAACATCTGCCAAACTGAACTGGGAAAGAGACCATGTAATAGAAAAATAAAACATTACTTGCAGGTTGCCAAAAAATCTTAGCTCAGCCTTCTAAGGTCCAACTATTTCACAATTACCTCAGTCATCGCATCAAGAAGCAAAATAAAAAATGGAGGATGTAGCATAAAATGACAGCAAATTTACCTCTCTGTTGCTCCATTACCCTTCTGGCATTTCTGGGGGTATTAAAATGATTTTTTCTAATCATTTTAGGCCATAACACACCTGGATAAAATATTGGATATAAAACTGAACATCACAATTCCAACCTCATTCCAAATGGAGTTCCAGGGGTAAGAAGAAACAGGAATATAAATTAAACAAAGAGTAAAAGGGAGGGTAATAATACATTACAGGCTTTTAAAATTTTTACCATGGTAATGGCAATTGTGTTAGTAACTAGTTATAGATTTCCTCAGAAGAATAAGCCCAGAGCTTCATGTTTTCAGCCATTAACACAGATCAGGCCCCTTTTATCAAACAAACACCAAAACTACTTAATTTTTAAAAGTTCTAAAGTGCTCTACACTTCCTATATATAAAGGATTCTGAAGGACAAAGTTTTAAGACTGTCAGACTGCTTCTTGAGACTTCCAATGATAACTGAAAGAGACCTTAAAGTTATCTTGCCCATATTCCACCTCAATGCAAAAATTTCTTCAGTGCTATTAACACACCATTATTTAGTTTCTGCATTTACTTTTCCCATGGAAGGCTGATCATTCCAATTGTCAGACAGATCTAATTGTTAGAGTTAGTTTATATAGATTTATTAGCAAGTATATACTGCATCTCCCTGTAACTTCTACCCCAGTGATATGACCCCTGTCCTCTGGAATAAAAAGAGTGAATCTAATCCTTATTTCACATGCAACCCTTTAAGTAACTAAAGACTTTTATCATACCTCCCTTTTCTTAGGAAAATGGCTAACAGATTCTAAGTTGCTTGACATCTTAATGCTCCTTTTACAACCTCCCAATGGGCAATGTAAAGGCAACTATTTTTAAACATGAAAGTTACCTTACAGAAAAATATACATTTAAAGCATTCTGAGATGGCACATTAGAGGGAACTGCACATTGGGCTAGGTTTCTGATATTTTCTATTCTACAGAGTAACTTGCATACTAGGGAAAGCACTTTAGACGCTGCTGAGTGACAGAAAGCCAACAGCTCAAGGGTAGACCCTGTGCTAGTAAGGCTTGGAGTTCAAGGAAAAGGTTATTTCTTCTACCAGGCAGACTTGAAGAATCCGTCTAAGAGGAGCACAAACAAATTAACAGAGTTTATGTATCCCTAATGATGTGAAATGGTAACCGGGAGGGGACAGAGAATATTTCTCTCAGCATTTTAGTTTGCCTTTCTTTGCAACATCCCTGATTGAAGGGACAGGAGGCAGACATTACACTGTTGGGAAGAAACACTGATGAGAATCCTGCTTATGGGAGAGGGTTAAATCGCTGCTTGGTCAAAAACATATGCAATAATGAAAAGCATCAGGAATTCCTTCTCCTAAGATTAGAATTTGTTAAATTTATTACTATATTTTTAAGGCCAGGGGTAGGCTATTCACATTTAAACAAATTCCTGATGAGTTTGGGGGGACAGTTTTTTAGTTATTTAGGCAAGCTAGCAATATCTGGGAGGGCATCTCAACCATCCAAGTTGACATAATAGAGAAGCTGGCCATGCAGGAGACCAGACTCTGACACCACTGGCAGGAGATCGCCCACAGCTGCAGCACAGAGGCAGCACTCATATACTGTAAGTTTTCTAGAGCGCTGCTTCACAGCCTGTTTTTGTCTCTCACATGTGACAGCTGACATTCACTCACAGCCTACCTCTAACTCCCCCTTTTTCATTCAAGAAAGTTTCTCAGAATTTGAGTGAGAGTACCATAATTATAGGGATAACCTTGAATACATTAGAAACATAAGTGAGTCACAAACTAGTTACAAATTAGCTGTGGCACACCTCTCAGCTGATTCTGACACACTGGTGTGCTGTAACACTAGCATTCAGACCTGCTGTTCTGGAGAGCAATGGGTGATTTTCAATTGAGTCAAGATTCTTTATGTTTACTGATACCATTTAGCAGAATATTTCTTCCCCTCATGAGTATTTCTTATACCATTACTCCTGCTGTAGAGGAAATAAATCTGGCTCAAGTCAGAGCAAGCAGCATCATTCCTGTTCTATTCTCACACACATTTGATGAAAGCAGCTTTTTATTAGAATAGCATAATCCTCTTTGGTTCCTGGAGGGATCACAGATTCATAGAATGTTACAGTTGGAAAGGGCTTTAAAGCATCTAGAAAAATGCCCTCATTTCATAAATGAGAAAATCAGGCTGAGAAGTAAAAGGATTTGCCCTTGATAACACAACCAGTAAGCAGGAAAGCTAGGAACTAAATTAATCAGGTCCCTTGATTCTAAGTCAGTCCAGTACAAATCACACTACAATCTAGTAAGTAAAAAGAGAAATCACAAATTGAAGGGATAGGAAAATAGTGATATTTAAGAAGGTCAAAGTGAAAATGAACAGAGGCTAACAATTTAAAAAGGAAAAAGAGGGGTTGGCGCAGTGGTGTAGTGGTTCAGTTCATGTGTTCCGCCTTAGCGGCCCAGGGTTCATGGGTTCAGATCCTGGGCACAGACTTTACACCGCTCATCAAGCCATGTTGTGGCAGTGTCCCACATACAAAAAAATAGAGGAAGACTAGCACAAATGCTAGCTTAGGGACAATCTTGCTCACCAAAAAATAAAAAACCAAGAAGAAAAAGAAAAGGCATGGTGGTACAAAACAGACAAAGAAGTGCTGCTGCCTATGGGAGAAAATTTAGGATTGAAAACTAGTATCAAATTCAGCTAATTTTCCTGAAAAAAGCTAAGGAATTAGGTGGGTTTAGAACCCTTGAAATGCACAATGACTTAGAAATAGATATTTTCATTTAAGTGATGGAAGTTATCTAGTAACTAACTAGCACTTACTAGATTTAGAAGACAGAATGTGAAAGCCTATGTAAGGAAATCCAAAAGCACGAAGAAAGAAGAACTTCAGTCCATTACATTCCATTAGAGTGTTAAGTCCTTTGTTTACTCAAGGCTTTTTGCTATCAGAAATTGGAGAAAAGTTTTTGGCTTAAATAATCACTTGTACAAAACAAGGACTACTCCAAAGCTTCATAGTATAAGAATTTCTGCACATTCTTCCACTCCCCAAAGCACTCTTCCCTTCTTAAGATATACTGTGCATTGGTGGAAGAGATATTACAAAAAACAAACAGAAAAGACACAATCTTTGGTTTACTCGTCAACTAAGTACTTTGCTGAAAGAAGACACTCCCCAAACAAGTTTTCCTCTATCTAGTTGTATATGGCTATGACTAGACTGCTAGGCTTTTAAAAGAGCTATTTTATGCTAGAAAGGTGGTATCAGCTGGCACTTGTAAGCAGATGGCAAACGATTAGATGTACGAACCTTTGGGTATGAAGAAAGTGGTTAATTACACCAAGATTGTGTTTCTGTGTACGCAATCACTAGGTACCCTGCCTCTATACACATACTTCTTAACAAATACGTTTTTAAAAGTTAAAAGTCTTTAGATCTCACTAAACCAAGTTATACAAAATCTGTCTGTGGTCTGAGAAGCTGCTGTCAGTGTTACAACTGGATTATTACATATAATTTTGGCATATCAAAAATATTTACATTGCAGCCAACACATAAAGTCAACGAATACAAAAATTATTTATAAATGCACATATATTTACAATGAGATGCCTGGTCAACAGGGACCAAAAAAAAAAAGAAAAAAAAAGATTCACAAGAATACAAAACCCCTTGGCCTGGTAACAGTTGGTCAACCTTGGGATTCTTGTCAAAGACCTTGAATATCAAAGCCCCGGTCTTAACTATATGCTTAAAACCAGCGAAGAATCCCAGGCACACTTCCTAGAAGGTTCCCAAGTTACTTTTGTTCCTAGGAAGGCAAAATAGAACAGTGATGTCTTCTCAGGATCATTCAGCGGGTTGAGACAATCAGACTCTTCCTAATAGGCAGTGCACACCTGGGCATTTTGCCGTGGAACCCACAGGAAGCACGTCTGTCCTGTATCTTCCTGTGCCCATGCTGCACATTTTTTATTTGATATACTCATTTCTGTCAGCCGTTACCCTTCTTCATCAGATATAAGCCCAAACAAATGCCTGGCCCACCCTGGTGTGGTCAGATGTAATTGCAGACAAAGAGTAAAGCACATGCTGACTTGGGGGTTTCTGCTGAACTCTGAGGTAGTAAATATAAAATTACTTAACTTGAGTCTTTGCCCAGATTTCATCCTGGAGTAAGTTTCATGTGCCCTCACTACCGTCTTGAACGTTCTGAGTCCTACTAAAATCAAAAGCGTGGTCATGTAACCTGTGACAGGGCATGGGGGAAGCAGAACAGTCTGGATCACTCTCTGCCAGGCCCTCATTTCGACGGAGTTGTGGTGACTCAAGGACTGGCTGCTGGGAAAAGGGAGCATGAGGCAGGCTTAATTCTTTGCTTATGTTCCACAGAGGCCGCTGCAGTATTTCTGAGAATGACAGACAGGATTATCAGTGACAAATGGAAGTTCACAATTAATTTTCTAAAACTTAATTTTCTTTTACCCAGATCCTCAAAGAAATAAAGATGCCCAATATTCCTGAATAAGGATGCTGAGCTCAAACGTATACTTCCCATCTTCTTAGCAACAACCAAAAAAAGAAAACAAAAACTGGATCCATTGTCTTTCAAACCCTTCTACTCAACAAACTTAACCAATTATTTACTGAAACCATGTTACATATCATCTACTTTCACCTATTCTTAGTGATTCTGCTGCAACAAAAATTGACAAATAAACCTCTTTAGACACATGGAAAAAAGTCTAAAAGAGACTTAATAGTATCCATATTGTAATGAAAGTTGCATGACACAGATAAAAAAGATTAATTCAATGTAGCCAATACATTTCTAAACAATTAAATGCTTATGTTTAAAAAATTGTTTTAAAAATCATTCCTCTCCAGCTTCTAGCATGCCAATAATTGTAACAACAAAATAATAACCAAAAGCAGTAATTTTAAATCAGATTATCTGTACTTTGGTTTCCCAAATCTGCATTCTCATTCTCCTGATTTACTTCAGTGATGAGGTGTTTCCTCAAAGATCCTTCACTGAAAGTTATATTAACTTCATGGGGATGTATTCTAGAAAAAGCTAACCAACCATTCTGGAAACAGACACTCAGAAATAAAAATAAAACCCATGTGAAAACTAAGCTGGAACAGGGCTTCTCAAGCTTTAAAATGCAAACAACCTAGGGATCTTGTTAAAATACAGACTCTGGTTGATTAAGTCTGGAGTGGGACCCACGATCTACATTTCTATCAAGCTCCTAGGTAATGCTGATGCTGACAGACCACACTTTGAGTAGCAGGGAGCTAGAGAACCTTAGTTAAGGATGACCAATGCACCAAAAAGCCCTCAATTGATGATTTCCTCCCTTACAGGCCAGATTAACAATTAAGATAGCCTGAAGGTTAGGAAAAAGATGCACACCACATTTGGGGTTCTACTTAAAGTTCTTTTGTATGTAACCTTTCTAGGACATGGGAAAATGGATTTAGTGTTGGTGCATTTTTTTCATGGACACTGAATGTAAAGACAAGAGATTACTGAATAACAGTATATTTTTCTCTGACCTGGACCCTCTTTAGAAATCTTTAGTCGGTCTCTTAATTAAGAACAACAGAGCACATCTTAAAAGCCCCATGTCAGATCATTTACTCCTGCTAGAACCACCCCTGGAAGACTGCTCTATGAACCCGCGGTTCTCACCCCACTCTATTTCCAGTGCTCTTCCATTTCAGGCTGACAGGAGGGGAATAGCTGATGAAAAGCCTGGATGGACAGGAAGACATACTCAGTAGTGCCCTTCATGGTCTAGAAAGTTTTGTTTTGTTTTACTGACTGAGTTGCTGTCAAATGCCTCATCTGCACAATATAAACGTGTACTTCTTTTCCTGGGCCATGTGGGACCAAGGACACTACCCCAAAACTGCTTTCCCACTTACGGCCCTGACCTTAACACCTCACAGATGAGAGCAAACCCCTGCCAAGCAATACTGACATTCAATATTTAAACCTTCTTAAGTAAAAGCCTTCACCAGATTATGCCCAAAATTATATTCTTAGCATTATGAATCTCCATTATTTAAATAAATATGGAAGGAAAATTGTTAACACCCACATGAAACTTTTTTAAAGCTTTTTCTATATGGCTTGTGAATTTTTAAAAGTGTGAGCTTATTATTCCCACAAAGGCCATTTTCATTCTACACATACAGACTTCTTTGTAACTCTAATCTCTAAAAATCTCTGGCTCTAGCTTATATCAGTTTACAGTAGATAATTACTCCTTTATACCATCTGGTTTGCCTCCCACCAAATGAGAGTGTTACCTATATAGCAGAAGGAAAAATCATGTACATAAAAGTGAAAACAAAACAAAATAAACAAAAAACACTGTGCCCTTTACCACTGCTCATCTGTGAGGATGAAAGTTTCTTGTCATTTATCCTCTCATGGTTGGTGGGAAAGGCAGACATCTCTCCATCTGCTGACGATACCAGGCTTTCCAGGGTCGTAGCATCTTGGGGAGGATATGTCAAATATGTCTCTTTGGGCATCTGGACCATGAGGCTGGACAGCGTCTCATCTAGAACATCCTCCTCGGCAATATAGGTGTACGGACAGTATTCTCGAGTCCTGGAGTAGATGTTGGCATTGTCATAACAATCTGAGCAGATAACCCGGGTACCAGTGCCACCTAATGACAACATGGGAAAGAAGCCAAACATCCTTCAGTTTAGGAATCAGCTTTGCTAATCCTGTTTTCTTCAACAGCTGTCATCATTGTCATCATAGCTGGCATTTATTCAACACCCACTTTACAAACTAGGTGAAGTTTCAAGGTCTTTCTGTGAATTAACTAATTTAATCCTCACACTATCCCTATGAAGTAGGTAATATTATCCCCACTTTACAGATAGAGTAACTAACTACAACACAGAGAAGTTAACTTGCCCGAAGATATACTGCCAGAGTAGAGAGCAGAAATTTGATCTCACTCACAGACAATGGCTCCAGGGCCCAGGCTCTTGAATACTACATGAAACCATCCCTGTCAAACCTGGATAAGGTCATGCTCAAATCAAGGGAGCCAAGATAAGGCTGGCACTCTGCTACAAGACACATGTTTGGCTTAAGTAAACTAAAGCAGAGAACAAGGAGTTATGATGACTTCACTTCACAAAAGCCCATTTTACCTTTGAGAGTCAAGAGGTTAAGCAACATCAATTACTAAAAGTACCCCTAGAGAAAGCCTCTGGCAGTCAAGCGTCCTGTCTGACAAACGTGTGTTTGGCAGAAGTAAAGGTTTAATAATGAGCTCCTTGGACTGCTCTATACTTTGAAAACTGAATGATGAAAGAGAGGAAAAAGTGTGAGAAGTAGAGTGAGCGACATTCATAATCAAGCAAAAGAATGTTAGAACTGGAAGAGACCTAGAAGTAATTTAGTTTAACCCAGAAAGCAGTGTTATCTCCAACAAATTTCTAAGAGTAGAGTCTTTTGAGTATTCTTTTAAGAGTTAGAAATACCCTCTTTTCCATGGAAAGCCAAAATAAAATCCAATTTATCAATTAAGTAGAGAAGTTCTGTTGATAGCCCCAAAAAAATTTCTGTAGAGATTCCTTTGTATGGTACTTGATGTACTACACAGATTTTTTTGAAAGGATCTGTGAGAATCTTGAGAGGAGTCCTTCATAAAATATTGTTTATTTTAAAAATGAGGAAATTAAAGCTCAGATCTTAAGTAACTTGTTCATGATCACATAGCTGGAAAGAGGAACTAGGAATCAAATCCAGTTCTTCTGTCCCTTAATTCACCTCCCTGTGGAAAGAATGGAGTGGGGAAGAGAAGCAGTGTTGAGAAGTAGAGTTCATCTAATTAGGGCACATTTTATCTCTCTCTGATGTTCTCCAATATATGCTGAGAATCATGATTGCCCTTTAAGCTTGAGTGAATATCTACCTGTCAGCAAGAGCAACAAACCTCCCCTGGATATGGCCTGAAGGGTGCTCATGACTGAAAAGGATAAAAGACACCTGAAAAGAGTTTCTAAAGCATCTCCTTCCTAGGATATTTTCATTTGAGAGCCTCTGCTACATACTCCAATCCCTTGTTTAAGGATGTGTTTCCCCTTTCTGTCACACGATTTTCATCTCTGTGAAGACTATGGCCAATTTTCACCCTATTTTGCTTGGGGCCAAATGTTCTCACGGAGTATCTTACTTTAAAATATTGCTTCAGGTTAACAGGGAAAACTATACACTGAAAAATAAACTCAATAGGGTAAGCTGAAATTGTGAACATATAGAAGAGTCATTACCATCAACGCCTTTGTGTAAATATCCGTTGGCAGGAGGCATAAGTTGCTGATGACTGCCTGCCTCAGAGTTGCTGTAGCCTTCCTGCGGCTCAGACAGTGTTCCTTGGGATGACAAGTAGCTGGGAATGTCTGCAGGCAGATTAAGCTCCTCTGTAAAAGAGACATCTGTAACTCTCGAATAAAGTTAGGTAATTTAAGTCAACACTCAGAAGACTATTTTGCAAATGTGTTCCACTTTGATACTTTTGGCCAGGAAAATGTTATGTACCCAGGTACTCAATGGCTCTCAGAACTTTCCCCTAAAACTATTTCTCACCAGAATTCTTCTCAAAGCTTCATTTAAAAAATATTACCAAAAGAAACAAAACCTAAAGTCTGAAATCTTATCCACAGACACACTTTCACAATCTGTCTGGCTGGACATCTTCTCTTGCAGGATTTCAGGGTGAGGGGCATGAAAGACTGATCTCACTCACTAGGGCTCCACTCTTGCCTATAAGGAAATTACAACGGAAATTAGCCATAAACATTAATGAAAACAGATGCACCGGTAATGTGCTTATAAGAGCAAAGTTTTGGGGGAAAGGTCTACAAATTCTTCAAATTATTTATCAAAGAGATTCCATTTTATCAAGGGAGTACGACATTTTTACAGAAAAACTCTTCTTTCTACCACACATAAGGTAAAATATCAAAGTTCCTTAGTTTTTCCTATTTTACAATAAATCCTATACTACATCCCTGATTCAAGTACAAGCCACACGTGTTAAATGGGTACCACTCACCTGTGTTTGTGATACTATAGTCTTCATTTTTCCTTCTCATGTGGTAAATAACAATGACCCAGATCAAAGAGGTGCCCACAACACAGCAGACTACAACAATGATGACAATGCCAACTGTGGTCCAGCCATCATCTTCATGCCCAATGCTACTTTGGGAAGAGTCACAATTAGGGGATGAAATGACATTTAGGTAAATGTGACCACGTTCTGTCCCAAGGGTGTTAGACATAATACAAGTATATTTCCCAGCATCTTCTAGCCCAGCATCTACAATGATGAGAAGCTGATTGGCTGCAGCAAAGAAGTGCCGTTCTGTCACCAGCAGTGGTCCATCATCTTTGGTCCAATTGAGGCGAGGGGCAGGACTCCCTCCAGCTATGCACTGTAATACTGCAGTTTCACCTCGGGTTACTGTCTTGTCCTCCAGAGGTCTAATAAATGAGGGTGTCTCTAACAGAAAGATATATAAAAAAAAATCACATTTAGCAATTTTATTCCTTAAGTCCTAATGAATTAGACTAATGAGGTTATGATGGAATAAGCACTTTCATATACTCATGGGAAGATTAGAAGTTAATGTTTCAGAAAAGCAAAAGCCTCAAAAAATCTAAATCTTATCTCAGTAATTCCACCTTGGGCAAGCTATCCTAAGCAAGGAATTCAAAGATTTATACACAAAGATGGTTATTATGAAATTAGTTGTAATTTCAAAAAAGAAAAGGAAAAACTCTAGCAGGAAAATGATTAAGTAAATTATAATACAGTCACATGACATTTTATGAAGACTTAACGACAGGATAACCCTTGTGATACAATATTAAGTGGAAAAAAGTAGGTATACATAATTACATAAAAATGAGTATAAAAAAAAGTAGGGAACCAAGGCCAGCCCAGTGGTGCAGTGGTTAAGTTCACACGTTCCGCTTCAGTAGCCTAGGTTTCGCCGGTTCAGATCCCAGGTGCAGACCTATGTACCACTTATCAAACCATGCTGTGGCAGGTAACCTACACATAAAATAGAGGAAGATGGGCACAGATGTTAGCTCAGGGCCAATCTTTCTCAGCAAAAAAGAAGAGGATTGGCAGCAGCTGTTAGCTCAGGGCTAATCTTCCTCAAAAAAAAAAAGGGGGGGGCAGGGAATACGCCAAGACTCATATGTTTGAGGGACTTCCTCTCCTTTTTTCTAATTTTCTGCGTATCCTAAATTCATAGAATGACCTTATTTTTCTGATTATACAAGTAAATAACACAAATCAACAAATTTTTTTAAAACCATAACCTCTAGGGGAATAGAGAACTAGAAAACAGAATTTGCCTTGGATTTGAGTTCCATGAAGAAAAGTATTCTCATAAGAAAAATACAGGCCTATCAGGGGAAATCTTTAGAGAAAAAACATTTTACCAGAGCAGAGAATTAAGAGGAGCACACCAGAAGAAAAACAGGAAATCTAACCAGAAGACAGGTCATTTTTTTGTACTAAACTTTTTTTTAAATGTACTAGGAGGGAAAACAGTTAAATTGTTTCAAGTTTCTCTGTGAAACTGTATGTGAAGTAGTATAAAACAGCTGCAAACTCACTTCTGAATAGCAGATAAAACAAATATATGAAGCAGAAACCTTACAAAGGGAGATATATTAGGATAAAGTGATAAAGGAATTTGAATTTTCAATTCATGCAATAAAGAACTCTAATTCTGCCCTCAGCATTTCCCCAAGTTTCAGTTATCTGATCCACTAATATCCTAGGCTGATATAACCCCAAACAAATTGGCAAAATAAGGTGACAAAGATGTAAGAATCACAACTGAAATCTCAAACTTAGACTTTTCTTGCCATTAAGATCAAGAGCAAATCCCTAATAAAAAGGCTCCTATGAAAGCAGGGACCCACAGAGCAGTAAACATACCTAACACTGTTAGGGAGGCATTTGCTGAGAGGCCTCCTGCTATATTTTGTGCCATGCAGCTATAGATTCCCATGTCTTCTATTTTCACATTTGCAATGAAGAAGACATCATCTTCAGGCATGACATGCATGCGTCTTTCTCGAGCTGCAGGGAAGTCAGTACCACCATCCTTCTGCCAGGAAATCTGAGGTGCAGGGTGCCCCTCTGCAGCACATTCTAATCTGGCCATGGCACCAGTGCGAATAGTTAGATCCATTGGCGTTTTCAGAAAAGATGGCATTTCTGTTCCAAAAAAGATGACCAAGAAGTGGTGGGTGGGGAAAAAAGAAAAAATATATATAAATACACACACACACACACACACACACATACACAGGAGAATCTGCTAGGCAAAATACCAACTGTTTTAATGCTCCATTTCTTTGAGAAGACGTTCTCGGGACTGATAGTAAATACAACTTCAGAGGCCATCTTTTCTCTCAGAACCTCAGAGCATTTGGAGTACAGCGCTGACTAACTCTTCTAGAATGGCATCACACACCTACCCGATCTCCCTGATGGGAAAAGGGAAAGCAGAAACCCACAAACCTTTCTGAATTCCATATTTTAGGAGCTGTTATTTACTATGACTCCCTCACTTAAGAGACTAAACAGTGCTTCCCAAACTAACATCTACAAAACTGTCAAGGCAACTGCATGATAAAAAAAAAAAAAATGTATGCCTTCAAAAACCTCATAAAACAACAAGGAAACAAGATATAAGTATATCTTTTGGTTGCACAAAGCCTAAAATGGTATAGTTATTCAATCTGATAGGTGATAGATAAATCAAGCTATTTTGAAGAAGTTTTTTTACAGCCACAGTAAAGAAGAGCATCAATTTCAAAAATGATGCTGTGTGACTACATGTAGATGATGATAATGATCACTGGACCCAGAAATGTCCTAAAAACTTCCAGTTATTAGAAGGTCCTATGAACAGTGTTCAGGAATAAATTTCATAGTTTTCGAAAGCAGCTTATCTCCTGGGGCCACGGAATTCACTTTTACCCCTTGACCAAAGACCAATTAGGGACAGTAAGTGGGCTAATTGGCAATCCAGTCTATACATTATCACAACCCTAAACACAAAAACAGTTAAGATCCTCCCTCAAACATCAAATTTGGCCTAATTTTCTTGGCCAAGTGGTTCAAAAATTGAACGTGATAAATCCTTCTAACTACAAAATCATCAGGGAGCATAACTCCTTACCATTCACAGTCAGTTTGGCTTTATGAGAATAATTAGAACCGAAGTGATTAGTAACAATGCACTGGTATTTTCCTTCATCTGTGAAATTCACATTGAAAAGATGTAAGACACTAGTATACTCCAGAGCTTCTCCAGCTTGCTGCTGATAACGAACAAAATTCTCAATATCGGCATCATACAAGATTTCACTGTCTTTGCGCCACACAGTGGACATGGGTGAATCGCTGCTGCTCACTGCAGTGCACGTCAGAGTCACATTCATGCCTCTTAGAGCCACTGTAGTTTCAGGATGTGTTCTTATCTGTGGCTTCAGAAAATCATCTAAGTGGAAAAAATGGGGCAGGAACAGAGTCAGTTATTTATATTTGCTACTACAGATTCAATTTTTTAAAAATCATGTAACATTGTGTTGCCTATTATGACTGAAAGAGACTATAGAGCTAGAATCTAATTCCCTTGTTTAAAGACGAGGAAATGAGGCCCAGAAGGGTCAAATGACTTGCTCAAAGACATCTAAGTCAGCAGGTGAGCCTGGACTGGAACCCAGGTTGTCTGCCTTCAGGGTTTAGCACTCTTTCCACTATCCCTTACTGTCACTTGTGCTTAGAATGCACTTCTGAAGCAGTACCAGTTACTTGGAAGAAAGAAAAACCTCTATCAGAATGAAGACAGGTTCTAATCCTATTACCCCGTGTGTGTGTGTGTGTGTGTTTATATACGTTACATATATATACATGTATATAATACCGGTTATCCTTTCCATGCCAACATAGAAAACGGGGATTATGAACTTACATTTTACAGGGAATATCTATTAATAAAACATATTATTTGAAACTACTTTCTATGTGCATAATTTCACCGAAAATAGTGAAAAATTCCAAACATGTCAAACATCTAACTAAAGATTGGCTTAGGACTGGCTAACAGATTTATAAATAATATATTATTAGACTGATTCACAGAAGCAGGTGTATGAATTCCTTACCTGTATCTTCACTGGATAACATTTCACTGTGCCATAAAAGTGATAAGTGAAAAAAGGATAAAATATACACTATGTTTACATTTAAAACTAAGTAAAGTCAGAAGAGAATTCATGGCAATGTAAGCAAAATTTAAGTGTTGTTAGATTCTTTGTTTTCTTCTTTAAAATGTGTAAAAACAACATAAATATGTTGTGGGCCTGAACTTCCAAGTGTCCCAAGCATCTTTAAGTAAAGGACATTGTGGAAACAGACCTGGCAATATACAGCTATCTAAATGATCAGACATACTAGTGATATGCAACACAGACCCACTGTTCTAAAAGTTCCACCATGTAAAGCTAAGAATGAGTTATTCTACTTTAAAGGAAATTTAAATGTAAAGAAAAAATTTTCAAGTTGAGAGAGAACAATAGATATATGCTTGAAATTATAAGTAAATGCTCTAATCAAGATAACTTGTCTATGACTGTCCCCCTTACCCTCCAAAAAACTCCAAACCCCTACCACTTAAAACAGAAACCATACAAAACTGGTACATTCATACACTGCTGGTGACAACATAAACTAGTGCTATCTTTTTTAGAAAATACCTGGTAGCACTTTTCAAGATCTACTAAAAAAATTAAAATTATACTTTTGAATGAATTCATGTAAAAAAAAATCATACTTTTTGATTCAGGAATCTTACTATTGGATATTTATTCTAAGATTAACAATCCTCCTAAAAGGGAAAGGCCTAGATTCATAAAGATGCTACTATACTGACTTTAAAAATGATCACTTAAGAACACAGAAGAAAAAAACCGCTTATGACATTATTAAGTTAAAGAACATGAAATTTAACCTACAACTACAAAAATATAAAAATGTTGGAGAAGAACAGAGAGAAACAGAAATAGATATGCTGGTGGGAAAGCATTCTGCTTTAATTTTTTTTTTTTAATTCTGTTATTACGATAGTGTTATTATAATGTACAGAATTTCAAAACAAAAATACAAACCACAGACAAAATCTTTCAGATCCACATTCAGGATGCTTTGCCCTGCTAGCCATTCAGGGTGTGCACAGCTTACATTCACAGAATGTTGAAAGTTATTATCAACCAGCCACTGAAGCAACCACTTCAAATGGCAGTCACAGAGCAAAGTGCTTGTGTTCAGAATCCTGCAGAAAGAAAAAAGAAAGACCCCTTCACTTTTCATTCTAAGTTTCTTCAGCATTAAAATCTTACTACATACCTATGCATTTCTCTCGCCAAAATGTTTAACTTGAATCTAACCATGAGAAAACAAATTCAGACTATCAGCCTCAATTCCTCAAATATGTCAGTGTCTTTCACACTAAAAAACGAGTGAGGGTGACAAGGGCAAGCGCCCCATTTTAGATTAAAGGAGACTCAAGAGCCATTACAACCAAATACAAGTGCGACTCTTGATGGGAAAAAAATATCTACAAAGGACATTTTTTGACATTGGGGAAATTTGACTATGGACTGGATAATTAGATAATATTATTTGATCAATGTTCATTTCCTTGGGTGTGATGACAGTGCTGTGGTTATGTAGGAATATGTACTTATTCTTAGGAAATACATGTTGAGATATTTAGGAGTGAAGTGTCATGATGTCTGCAACTTTCAAAACGCAAAGCAAAATAATAGTGTGTGTATATATATGCATGTGTGTGTGTGTGTGTGTGTGTGTGTTTGGAGAGGCAGGGAGGGAGAGAAAGAGGAAGGAAAGAAAGCAAGGAAGGAGGGAGGGAGGGAGAAAAATAATTTTTCAAAAAGCTAACAATTGCTGAATTTAGGTAAAGAGTAAATGGATGTTCATTGTACATTCCTTTAAATTTTTGAGGTTTAAAATTTTTCCCAGAAAAGTTTGGGTAAAAGCTTACTAAATATAATGGAGCATAGACACATCTTTGTTGTGGAGAGGACATAATTATTTTCAAATTATTTCACCAAGAATGAAAACGCTTCAGCCATGTGGTAATGTGAACTGCAACTTAAACTTAGAACCACTGAAAAATTATTTGTGCTCTATAATAGGCTTATAAAATATATCTGAAAACTCAGTGTTTTCTTTTAATGACCCTTAAATGAACCGTATGCTTCTGGAAACATTTGGGTCACATCATCACACTTTAAGCACAACAAGCATGGATGATAATCTAATTAGTGGCAGAAAAGACAAGTTACGTACAGTTCTTTCAAGTGAGTCTGAGAAAAAGCATTTTCTTGGATAGATATTATAGCATTGTTGTTCAAATCTCTGAAATGAAGAGAAATGAAACATTAACAGTCACCATTTCTATAATTAAGTTATCTTAACACTTTAAATGGTCATGAAAACCTCTACTAATAGCAAAGATTATTTATATACCGAGCAAAATGTATGCAAAATACTTACAGATGCTCCAGGGATTCAAGACCAATGAATGCTTTCTTTGTAATTGACTTAATCTGATTTCCTTGTAAGATTCTGAAATACAAACAGATCTTTCTAATAAAGCTCTTCACTAAACAAAATTACATTCATTAAATTAAACATTTACCTACAAAAGGTGAAAATAAGCTTAACATGCATTTGTAAGAAATTTGCAAACCTTTATTATTAACCAATGCAAAGCACAGAATGAAGGTTTCTATTAAGATGCTGGAGCTCAGTGAAGTACCTGTAAACAACCATCCTGACCACTGATACACTCGGTAGTTTTCACGTGACAAACTGGATTTTATTTCCAGTTTTTCCCTTCTTAGCAAAAGATCATCAGGTCAAAGAAATTCAGACAAGTGTGAAGGCTTGCAGAAATTCTCTTAGGAGAAGATCTAAGATCTTACTTGAGAGAATACTCTCTTGCTAGATAAATTACCCATAAATCTCATATGATTAAACAGATTACTAGTTCAACTGCGGTTTCTCAGCGCACCTCTTTCACTTGAATAGAAATTCTCGTTCCACAAATAATTTCTCTATAAGTGCCCACAGGAATGTTCTTTCAACAGAAAGTGCCCCCGACAAAAAACAAAAGTAAAACACCGCAAAAAACAAACAAATAATGACAACAAAGCTTCTCCCTTTAGTGGATGAGCCAGAAGGCTCAGACTTGTTAGCCATAGCAAGTGGACATAATCCAATCACACTTATAATTGGTTCCTGAAAATATACATTTGTAGACATACATAAATATTATAAATACATACAATTTAGTGAGACTTGTGAGTCCAGCAAAGACTTCACTAGCATCTTCTATGGCCCATGAAATTTCATTGTTTCTTAAGTTTCTACAAAAATGTCAGGGAAAGACAGCTTATGTTAGTCAACATGACCACTATACCATGGGTATCAACCTGGCACAGCAATGTCAAGATGCACATGCTAATTTTGATTCTTATTTTATCACTTATTTATGATGAAGACAACTCTCCTTTTCAAAGAATATCTGCAATAAGCATGTAAGAACTGATTCTCACGAGCTAAGATTTAAGCTGGCCTTGGTAACTAAATCAAGCAATCTGTTAAGAGTATTAATCTTCCTATCTAACAGCCCCTAATTGTGTTAGCATATTAAAAATTATAGTCAGTGTCCTGAAAAAGCAAGATGATTTCAAGATGCAGGGGATATGGCTTACAAATATGATTTCAGCCTAAGGGGATTTCTAGGTGACCCAAGCCTTCCCCTGGGCTCTTAAATCTAAGATGGCTGACAAAGAGTAATGTCAATACAGAGCTTCACAGCTTGACAGCAATTAAACACGCCCCCTGGGAAGCAAAAATAATATATCTATGTGCTAGAGTGATCATTCTGGTTTCTTTAAAAGGAAAAGTATGGATCTTTTAAAATCCACTGTTCCATTCTCAGAGGAAACGCAACTGCACCATACCACGTTGTGAGGTTAAGAAATACCAGTTAGGGGTGGGGGAGGGTAAAAGGGGTAAAAGGGCACAATTGTACAGTGATAAATGGCAACTAGACTTTTGGTAATGAACAGGATGCAGTCTACACAGAAGTCTAAATATAATGATGCACACCTGAAATTTATTATAAACCAATGTTGCCTCAATAAAAAAATTTAAAAAAATTGTTTTAAACATATTCATTTAAATAAGGTAGTATTACGTCCTAATATTGCTGATGTTAAAATTTTATAGCCAAGTTTCCATCATTTTGTAGATATCTTTTAGTATGTAATTATTTTAAATATAGCCTATTATTAAAAAAGAAAAGAAATTACAGTAAGGAGATAGGAGATCACTCTTCCTATTTAGCTGTATCTTTACTTGAAGTAAAAACCTAATAAAACTCATTTTATTTTGCTAAGGTATTAACACTGAAACAACTGATGGCTCAATTCTTGAGCACTTCCCCCTCTCCTCCACAGCACAACATAAACAGAACTCAGCTCACCAAAGTGAGTAAGAAGTATTATCCACTCTGGCAAGAGCATTGGGCTAAAGCCAAAATTTCTCAGATCTTATCCTAATTCTGCCTTAACTATCTCTGTGGCATTAGATAATCATTTACTACTGCAATTACTTTCCTAAACTTCAATATTAAAAGTAACAATCAGTGGTAAACTGAAAGAACCTGTTTGCCATCCCGTGACTTGCCAAAAGGCTGCAGGTGCATCTGATGTAAGTTAATGAGTTGGCACTGATCTAGTTTCACCTCTGATAATGTAAAGGGGGGGAAGGAACTCTGAATTTATAAGGCAAAATCTGAAGGAAGACTACCTCATTAAGTTAAAAAAAGATCAAATGCACGTTTGTGCATGTATATACATCTTCACAAAATTATCATGCTTTCTTCCTCATTGATGGTTAGGTCGCAAAGTTGGGAGCTGGGCTCTTTTCTGAGACCATTTTATCAATTCTGAACTCAATGGCCAGAAAGTCCCTTCTTCAGGAAACTTAACAATCCACAAATTCTACTAATTACTCTTTTTCTCTTATTCTGCTCTATGTTTGAGATTATTTCATTAAAATACCTCATCATACAATTATATTCTATGATCAGGGTAAAATATTAAACTTACAGAACCATGGAATTTTAGGACTGAAATTGCCTTTAGCAATCATCTAATCCTCTTCACTGGACAAAGAGACAAAGAAAATGACACCCAGGAAAAGCTAAGTGGTTTTGTTCATGTCAGTATGGTAAAAAGCACATGAGCTTCAGTATCAAACAAACCTGGGTTCTAATCTTGGCCCAAACATTTACAAGCTATGTGACTTTAAACAAATCATTTTAATTTCTCTGAACCTCATCCTCCTGATACGGAAAAAAGCAACAATATCCTAGTATTCTGAAAGCAGCTGGCACATATCAGATCATTAATAAATGTTAATTTTTTCTGTCCAAAGTTATGCAGCAAATTAGTAACAGTGAACAGGTCTCCTGCCAGAGCTGCTCCCTGTACACATCCTGCATCCTTTTGAACGAGAAGTAGTAGTGCTGGTACACCACTGGTAGTTCAAGGTTAGAGGAACAAGAAAATGTGCATTCCTAACACTAGCAACTATATTTTATTGCACTGTAACTGGCACAATAAGAGATGCTTTATTGTTTGGTTATTAACTCAGAATTAAAGTAGAAGGTGAACTGGCTAGAGATAAGTATGATTTATGTATGGGGATAGAGACAAATAAAGCTATCTTGTCCTGAGACACAACATAGAAGAACCACAAAATATTAAAATACATAAATTTGCAGATTGATTAGTTGTTTTAATTTATTTGCTTTATTGCTTTAAAAAAATTAGCAAAAAAAAAAGGACAAACATACTTACAGTGTCTGAAGATGGGAAAGAAACCTAAAGACACCATCAGCAATGTGAGTGACTCTGTTGTCCCCTAAATTCAATCTCTCCAGTAGGCTCAGACCCACAAAAGCAGATTCATCCAGGCGGGTCAACTGGTTATAGGACAAATCACTGAAAACAGAAAACATGCAAGGTAAGGAATGCATTGGATTTTAGTTCAATTGTCAAACTTTTATTCCATTTATATGATAAATTTAGAGCTTTCAATAAAGTTCTAATAAAGAGGGATGGAATATCTCATTACTGGCCATGGGACGATTTATCCCAACCTGCTCTAAGCTCACAGCCTCCACTGAAATGCCATCCAACACTTACAGTTCGGACAGTCTCTGGCAGAACTCCCATGCATCAGGGCTGATTCTTTCAACAGCATTCTGGCTCACATAGAGCTGTTGTAACATTCGCAAGCCATACAACCACCCCTTGTTCACTTCTGTAAGGTTATTATGCTCCAGATCTCTGCAGAATTAGAGAAAGAGAAGAGAAAATATGTTTCAGAATAAGGCACTGCAATGAGAAGACTCCAAAAATGTTCATTAAGTCTTGCTCAGAGAGGCATATATCTTTGTTCAACCCAAATGAACGAACAAATTCTATTCAATAAATATTGTTATCTTACTTAAGAGTTACTGCTAGAAGGTAGTAAGACTGTCTAAAATATCAGATCTATAAAATCAACACACCAAGAGTTATGGTATGCCTGTTCTAGATAAATTCTGATAATTTTCATCAGCCAAAACACTAAGGGAACATAAACTTTTTAAATAAAATATTTGTTAAGAATGACGACAAAAATATCAGTTAGATAACAAAGCCAAAAGAGATTTGTGTACACTTATTTCACATCAGAGATGGGAGAAAGAATCAATGTACTTTGGGATAATTAAAGCAATAATCCTAGCGATATGGCACTGAAAAGTCCCAGTCCGATTCCTTTCCTAACAATCTCCAATTCTAGTTGATAGTACTTACAATTCTTCCATGTTATCCAAGCCAAAAAAAGCTCCATCCTTAAGTTTGCTAATTCCATTCCGCTGCATTTTCAAAGATCTTAAGGAGTCAAGCCCTTGGAATGTTAGACCTTCCACAACTTTAATCCTGTTTCTTTTAAGCTCCCTTTAACAAAAATAGTTTTACAGTCAGAAAATTGCTTTGCTGATTTCCTCTAATAATAATTAAAAAGAAAAAGACACTGTAAGAAAAAAATGATCTTCTTATAATCCACTTATTTAGTTACTCACAAGAATTGGAGGTGAGGTAGCTTGAAGATCTTGGGTGGAATCATGCTAATTCTGTTCCGGTTTAACTTTACCACTAATAAGGAACTCGATAAATTATCAAAGCAACCAGCCTCCAAGACGGTTATCCTGTTATTACTCAAATTCCTAAAATGAACAAGGTAACAACAACAATGAGCCCCAGCTCTACCACTTAAAACTGTATACGACTTTACAAATCATTTAACTGGTCTGTTTCTTCAACTACAAAATAAGGACAATACCTACTTCATTTGGGTTGAAACAGTATGTGTCAATATGCTTTTGGAAACTGTGAAAACTCTGGCACATGCTAATTACCATCGTTATATAGGGTAAGCTGCTGTTTAACAAATCACTCCTATTTACCTTTTACAAAACCTTTAGTAAAAAGCAATCCAGAATTAAATCTCAAAAGTTACCCTGGATACTTAACAATATTTTCTGACAATAGTCCACTCTTTCTTTAAGGGGAGGAAAAAACCAACAATCCAAAAAAACTAAAAAACTGACCCTAGGCTTCTTTCACATAAGCATATCAAAATCACAATAAATAGACATTTCTGGAAAGTATCAATGAATAATAAACATGTACTTTAAAGTAAATCTAGCTTAAACTTTATTTCACTTACAGGTATTTAAGTTGCATTCGAGGAAATGAAGATGTCTTGATTTCCGATATTATATTTGAGCTGAGATCTAAGCTCTCGAGAGCAGAGTAAAACTGGAATGTCTCTGAATTTATTTCTGGGATTATATTATGGACTCTACAAAACAAAAATTATATTGAAGCTATTGCCAGTGATCTACCCGAGGCCACAAGGTTGTCAAATAATTAAGATCAATAATTAATAAGTGTACCTAAAACAAAAAGACAGTGTAGTATTTATAATTTAAGTAAAAGATCTAAAATCTTATTTACTTACAATGAGAGTAGAGTAATATTAGAAGTTGACTCTCCAAAATATGGGATTTCTGTTAGCTCATTATAATTCATTTTCCTAGGTAGGGGGACAAACGGATTTAAAAGTTTAGTGAGGGAAATGTTACCTCTTGAGTTCTGGTTTCTTGCTAACACATTCTTTAGGATAGGTGCTAAATTTGAAAAAAGCCTATGATTCAGAATGAGTTAAGACTAAATGTAGTATAGTTAGTAAAAATTAGAGATTTTAATAAGAAATGATTTTTCATTGTGTAGATCTACAATTTTTATCAAAATTAGAAAGGTTAGGAAATATTTTGCACATTAAATATTTTTAATCCCAGCAAAAGGTTCTCTGAAGAGTTACATTTATGACAGTTAATTTGAGTCTTTCTTAAACAAAGAAGAAATAATTAACCCATCATATCTCTTTATATGTATATTTATAATACATAATAAATTAATTACATAAATTTTTAAAAGGTGTGCAATCACACACACACACACATTTTTTCAAAGCTAAGCGAAGTTGGGGAGGGTTGCTTGAGACCACAGATGAAATTAACTTGCCCACCTAGAGATGAAACCTACGATTGATTTTACAGATGACATGAGATGTCACCATCTAATTCTAGCAGCTCTTTAAATGGATTGTCTCAAATGTCTTAGTAGCTAATCTAATACAATCACATTTCATTAACCTGGTTTTCAATCACCGAACAATCTCAACAATCTAGAATACAGAAAAGAAACCAGAAGTAAATGGCCTCTAAACAAGTCCATGAAATAAAGCTCATGTACTTCCCATGGAAGCATTTTTGGGGCTTTCCTCAGTGCCTACTCTCAGCTAATAAGCTTGTCACTTTACTGAGTCCAAAGCAGATCAGAAGTAGCCAATGTGGGGCAGGAGAGAATGCAGAGACAACGAGAGCATGAAGAAGGAGCCCCTGTCAGCAAGAAATTAAAAAGAAAAGTAAATCTCAGGGTTCTGGGGGTGTTCACTGTAGAGGCAAACAGGCCTATATATCTCAACAGTTGTGTCTCTGGGAACATCACAATGTAATAACTGACAAATAATAAAATTTTAGAAAATTCCCTCCAAAAAGTACATAATAATACATCTCCATATTAAATGAAAAACTTCACTGAGGTGAAAAATTGAATTATATTAACCACCACATTCGTGATATCAAAAATACTGTATTTCATATAAATCCTTAGACATGATGCTTCCATCTTAGATAAGTCAAGACATAAAAAAAGTTTACACAGCAGAGTTTCACTGGCTGAAACTTTGGCAAAAAACAGAACATATTCACTCTGAAGAGGGGAAAAATCTTTACTTTTGGCCCCAAGGAGGTAGAACAGTATGTCTACATGGTTTGCAATTTGAAATCACCAACCCAATGGCACAATGCCCAAAGAGTCTACGATAGCAACAAAGTCAAAGATAACAGTTAAGGTTTACACACAACATCTTTTAATTAAAAAAATTTTTCCCTTCAATTTTTTGACATTTCTAGACTGAACATCCTCAAATTCGTAACTCATCAAATCACCTCAAGGAATTTAGTGTAAATTTAAATAAATAAAAATAACTTACACTTCTTGTAATGTTTGAGATTCCAAGCTGATGTTCCAGGTAGACAACCGATTATGACTCAAGTCCCTAATGGAAGACAAGAGATCATTCTTAGTTTAGTATTGGAAAGGGAACTTAAAAAAACAACTAAACAAACAGAGGAATACTAGAAGTCCTATCAAATGTGAATTTGTGTAGTATAGACAAAAAGAAGAAATGTTTATAAAGGACAAATAAAAATTTATCTAGAATTCAAAATAGCTATTTTACTTTTTCATTTTTATGAGGTTCTTTTTACTAACTAGGGAACACATTCACATGGTTCAATAATCAAAAAGTATACAAGGATATACATTAGTAAGTCTCCCGCCCTTGTCTCCAGCCATCCAGTTTTGCTCTGCAACAGTAATAAAAATGTACCATTACCTGTGCAGTGTGCCAGGTATTTTATGCATGTACCAGCAAATTTTTACACAAATGGTAGAATAATTTACACATTATTTTGCCCCTTGCTTTTTTCACTTAACAATACATCTTATAGGTCATTCCATAGCAGTATTATAAAGAGTTTCTTCATTCCTTTTAGTGATATCACTCTTTATTATAATGTACTATACTTCATACATTTTTAAAAGAAATATACACTTTTTAAAGTAATATAATATAAAGTACTATATACTTTTAAAAGTAACATCCACTTTACATAATATATATTACATAATATTGTAATACACCCTACACTTTAGCTGTAGATAAACTTGTAGATTTCAAAAGTCAAGACAGTGAGCTTCTGTATCAGAAGTAGGGTTGGCCACATCCTTGATAGTGATGTGGTCTTCCTAAAAAAAAGCAATCTAGCTTCAGGGAAGGGAAATTAATCTCACTCCAAATTATGTTAATGATGATGACGATGACAGTAGTGGCAGCTAACATTTATTAAGTGTCAGGCACTCTTTTATGCACTTTATACCTATTAACTGCCTGAATCCACACAACAACCTTATGCGGTGGGTGAATACTTTTACAATCCTCACTCTCCTGATACAGAAACAGAGAAATTAATAATTTGTCAAGCCAATATCAAACAGCTAATAAGTGAAGAAGCCACAAACGTGAAATTCCATCTCACTTCTAGCAAGTAGTTTATTAGATATAGCAGAGATTTCACTGAAATTAGTCATGAGTCTAAATATTTAAATAGGCTTAAAAAATTCACCTTGATGCTTCTTGGCATCTTTACAAGGCTGAGGTGGAATCCAGCCCACACAAGCTGTCTGCCCAAGAGATGTATTATACATTACAATATGGCTAGCAATAGGGACACATGAGAGCAACATTACAGATCACTTTATCTCACTGTGCCACTACAGGCAGTTGACAGATGCATGCGGGTTTGAACGATGTCTCTATCACAGCAGAACGATTTGTTCTCAGCCAGATTCATGTCTGTCCATCTGTAAAACCTAGCCACCTGCATTTAAGAGCTTAATTCACACTATAACATAACTAAGGCTAAATCAAACCATCATTTTTCCACAAGAGTTCTAAAACCTTTATTCTAAGATATCTGGCACTAGGTATCAACTCAAGGATATTCATGAATAAAGGGTGTGTTGGGAAATGTAAGAGAGAAAAATACAAATTCGCTTCACACAAAAATCTTATATTCAGGGGCCAGCCCCGTGGCCAAGTGGTTAAGTTCACGCGCTCCGCTGCAGGTGGCCCAGTGTTTCGTCGGTTTGAATCCTGGGCAAGGACATGGTACCGCTCGTCAAGCCATGCTGAGGCGGCGTCCCACATGCCACAACTAGAAGGACCCACAACTAAGAATATACAACTATGTACCGGGCGGCTTTGGGGAGAAAAAGGAAAAAAATAAAATCTTAAAAAAAAAAAACTTATATTCAGATATTTCATCCAATTCACTCTTGCTACTAGACAACAAACACAGAATTTCATACAAGTAAAAAGATGTTTATTTACTGTGGTAAAATTTCACCTGAAGGAGAAATTCAGCTGTTGTAATTTAAATTAGACATTCCATATTCTGCCCCAAGGTGGAGGGTCTGGCAAATAGAGAGCTAACATCATCTGTGTAGCAGCCCAGCATAGTATGATTTAATTCTACATCTCATGCTTCCTGAAATTTAATTTTTTTTTCCTTTTACAGATTAAGGGCTTTCATTTTCATCATAACAGTGATTCTAATGCCTTTCCAAGCCCTAATACCCCTGGCAGTCTAACTCTTGACTGTACTCATCCCCTACAGTTCTCCCATAGATGTCAATGATCGCCAGATAATCAGTTTTAAAGAAAATCATTATTTCAGAAATCTAAAGCAATCAAATTAAACTCAACTTACACCTGTTATAAACGACTTAGTATCAGTGAAAACTGTCTAGTGTCTCTATTAGAAAGAGTAATTTTCTATGTATCTTTGAAGAACTTCTAAGGCTTTTTGATGAAATCCAAAGGATACCTGAAATACTTTGGAGCCTCTCTACAGGACAATCCTGCCTTAAGAATATACGCCTCACAGACCAGAACTCTATATAATAAGGCTCTCTGGACCCTTCTGCAACACATCCACATCGAATATTAAAAAGCACTGACAGTGAACTGAAATAGACTCCCAAATTAGTACTATCATAGAAAGCAACTAGGATAAATGAGAATAGCTATTTAAGTTACCAAAATACCAGGTGTCTGGATAGAATTATACAGATTGAT